>NW_026555711.1:0-52324 GCF_029017545.1 Prosopis cineraria | reverse complement strand
CTCTATCATTGATCTATCTGATAAGGTGGAAACGCCTGAGTGTATGCTTGGTCTTTTAGTGTGACCTTAGCTCCTTACTCTGTGTAATTGCACCACTATTGTCACAGACACCAAGTTTATTGGATCTGAGATGCTAGGCACAACTCCTATTTTAGCAATGAACTTCCTGATCAAAATGGCTTCCTTAGCTGCATCCGATGTTTCTATACTATTACTCAACTTTTGTTGTAGAATCAGCTGTTGTACTCTGCTTAGAGCTTTCCAGCTCATTGCCCCACCATTTAAGGTGAACACATATCCTAATTGCATTTAAGGTCATCATAGTCAGTTGGGAAGCCTGCATCTGTGTAACCTATTATAATTGGCATGTCATCCAATCCGCTATATACCAAGAATAAATACTTAGTCCTTCTTAAGTACTTTAGGATATTCTTGACAGTAAGTCTAATGATTCTCTCCTGGATCTGCTTGGTATCTATTGGTCATACTTAAGGCAAATGAAACATCCAGTCGAGTGCACAACATGCATACATGATAGATCCAATTGCTGAGGCATATGGAACCTTACTCATGCAATCTCGCTGATTTTGTGTATTAAGATACTGGCATTTACTGAGATGAATGCCATGAGACATGGGGATAAAACCCCTTTTTGAATCCTGCATACTAACCTATGCAGTATCTTGTCTATGTATGTGCTTTAACTTAGGCCTATCAGCCTTTTAGATCTATCCCTATAGATCTTAATCCCAAGGATGTAAGTGGCTTCACCTAAGTCCTTCATAGAGAAAGATTTTCCTAACCAAGACTTGAGATTCTGCAAGGTAGGAATGTCATTCCTAATGAGTAGGATATCATCTACATATAGCACTAGAAATATAACTGTGCTGCCATTAACCTTTTTATAAACACAAGGTTCATCAATATTTTTAATGAATCCAAACTCTTTGATTACTTCATCAAAACATTGATTCCAGTTCTGAGACACTTGCTTCAATCTATAAATGGATCTTGAGGCTTACATACCTTTCCAGAGTCCTCTAGATGCACAAAACCTTCAAGTTGTGTCATGTACACTTCCTTAAGTAGACGTCCATTAAGGAATGCTGTTTTAACATCCATCTGCCATATTTCATAGTTATAATATATTGCAATGGCAAGGAGGATTTTGATTGATTTGGCTATTGTGACGGGTGAAAAGGTTTCATCATAGTCTACGCCATGAGTTTGGATGAATCCTTTTACAACCAATCGTACCTTAAAAACATTTACTTTGCCATCCATGTCAATTTTCTCCTTAAAAATCCACTTGCACCTAATGGTTTTTATTCCTTTAAGTAGATCGATTAAGGTCTATACCTTATTATCATATATGGATTGCATTTCAGACTTCATGGCATTTAGCTATTTCTCGAAATTTAGTCCTACTATGGCTTCTTGGTAGGTGGTTGGTTCATTGTATTCAATGAGCAACACATCAAGACATTTATTAATCAAAAATCCATATCTCTAAGGATGATGACGTGTCCTATCAGACCTTCGTGGGCCTTGTGTTATTTGAGTAGGCTTATTTACTTCTTGTGAGTCTTCTCAATTTTCCATCTGTGACTCTATTCTATTTGTGGTTCTTGAATTTCTTCAAGATGTATCTTGTTCCCTACTAGTTCTTTTAGAGATAAATTCTCTTTCTAAAAAGATACCATTTTGAATTACAAACCCTTTGTTATCAGTGGGATTATAGACATAGTATCCCTTGTTTCTTTAGAATACCCCATAAAAAGGCACTTTGTGGATTTGGGTGCTAACTTTTCTGAGGCTTGTTTCTTAACATAAACTCACTTCCCTAAATTTTGAGAAAAGACAAACTAGGTTTCTTCCCAATCCATATCTCATATAGTGTCTTCTCAATTGCCTTAGATGGAACACGGTTTAGTATGAATGCAGTTGTTTCTAGTGTATGGCCTCAAAAGGATGGTGGAAGACCTACTTGACTCGTCATGGATTAACTATATCTAATAGTGTCCGATTTCTCTCTACTCAAAAACACACCATTCTATTGTGGGTGTTGCTAAAGGAGTTAATTGTGAGACTATTCCACAACTCCTTAGATGACCAATGAATTCTTAGCTCAAATATTCACCTCCTCGATCAGATTGAAAAGTTTTAATAGTATTGCCAATTGATTTTGTACTTCATTTTAGAATACTTTGAACATTTCAAAAAGATTCAGATTTATGTTTCATTAGATAGATGTATCCATATCTACTGTAGTTATCAATAAAGGTAATGAAGTATAGATAACCCCCTTTTGGTAGTTGTACTCATTGGTCCCATATATCTATATGTATAAGTCCCAATAAGTCATTAGACCTCTTACTATGCCCAGTAAAAGGTACTTTTGTCATCTTTCCTAATAAACAAGATTCACAAGTGTCATAAGATTCAAAATCAAATAAGTTGAGAAGTCCATCTGGATGGAGCTTAGAAATGCATTTCTCATTTATATGGCTGAGATGACAATGCCATAGGTAGGTTGGATTCAAATTGTTCGATTTGATCCTTTTGGTAGTTACATTATAGATGTCTTAATTACTAGGATGTTCTAGATTTAAATATAATGACCAAAATGCAAATCACTATTAGCATAAAAAATGTCATTTCAATAACTAGAACATTTATCATTTTCAGTAATGGAAGTAAAACCTTCTTTATCCAAATAAGAAAGAGAAACAATGTTGCTACTCAAAGCAAGAACATAATAGCAATTGTTGAAAACTAACAAAAGCCTATTGGGAAAAAGTAATTCATAAGTGCTTATAGCTAAAGTAGCAACTCTTGCTTTATTTCTAACTCGTAGGTCTACTTCACCCTTCATCAACTTTCTACTATTTTTGAGACCTTGCACATCTATATAAATGTAGGAACCACATGTAATATCTAATACCTATACAGAAGAAGTAGAAAAGTGAATGTTTGTAACATAAATTCCTGAAGGAGTAGCCCCGCTATCCTTTTGCTTTTCAGATCTTCTAGGTAGAGCTTGCAGTTCCTTTTCTAATGACCTAGTTTATTATAAAAGAAGCAAACTCCTTCCTTTAGAGGCTTTGCCTTCTTGGCTGGAGGCATGGTTTTGGGCTTGTTTGACTTTTTGGTCTTACCATCTAAGCCTTTACCCTTTCCCTTGCTATTGCCTTTGCCTTTCTTTTTCATACCCTTTCTTTCTGAACCATCAAAATAGTGCTAGGCTTTTTCTAAATGTTTTGCTTAGCAATTTTAAGCATCCCATACAGTTCAGAAATGGATTTCTCCATGTCATTCATGTTATAATTCATAACAAACTGGTCATAACTTTCTGAGAGTAAGTTCAAGATCAAATCTGTAGCCAACTCCTGGCTTAAAGGAAATCCAAGCCTCTCAAGGTGATCAATAAAGCTCTTGATCTTGAAAACATGAGTGCTAATTGATGCACCCTCAACCATCTTACAAGAGTGTAAGGCCTTTATGGTCTCATACCTCTCTTACCTTGCTTGTTGCTAGAATATTTCCTTGAGATGTACAATCATCTCATAAGCCTCCATGTGTTCTAAATCTCTTTGAAGTTTTGAAAACTATGGTAGCTAGCATTAGGCATCCTACACGCATCAAGTCATTGGTGTGCTCTGTGTAAGCATCCCTTTGAGCTCTTAGAGTGTTGGCCACATGCTCTTCAGGAATAGGTTCATCCAGGACATAAGCCTTTTTTACCTACTACTGAGAACAATTCTCAAGTTCCTGAACTAGTCAAGAAAGTTTTGTTCCATTGAGTTTGTCCTTCTCAAGGATTGATCAATGATAGTGTAGTAGTGTTACTAGTCGACATGATTCTACAATAAAACACAAAGTTAATTTTATATCTCCTACTAAAACTAACAACCCTTAAATTTGATTAGTGGGCTAAGGCCCATATTTCACTTAAATTTAAGTCCGCTTTAGCAAGATGCTTAAAATTAAGTTATTTAGATATGAGTTAATTACATCACATGTAACTCTTAGATCTTTATGAGATTCAATCATCATATGATCCGACATGTTTAATCCCATCTAATTCCTTGAGATCCAAAACCATTTTAAAAATCTCAATTAAGTCAAACAATAATGAATCTTTTGAGTAGCACCATTACTCACGCTTGTCTCACCAAGATAACCTAAATGTATCCACTTTGGTGGATCGTATATTTGAGTGATTTAGATTATGACAAGTATTCATTAATTGATGGCATTATAACTTAAGATTTTGATTAGAGGGTTTAATTTATTAATTTAATAAATGTGTAAAGTGAACAGTTGTATCTCCTATAAATCGTGCATATTATGATCTAATCAAAAGCATAATTAAATGTGACATAATATGGCTCACCTAACCTATGTCCATCCCAAGCCAATGAGAGGACCTCTCTAAGAAGATAGATTACATCAAGAAACCTTATTTATTCATATGAGGGGTTGAAGATGAGAAGAGAATGTACATTCAGAGTTTATAGAGAGAGGCATGACACACAGGCCTATTTAAAATTTACAACCCTTGTAAAACTAGAGCCATATGTGTCATCATACCCAAACAACTTCAAAACAAATAAACAATTCATATATAATGAAAGGCTATAATTGTGAATTAGATTGCACTACACAGAGTTAGCCACGGCAGTCCCGTTATGAGAACAGACCAAAGCTTTCAAAAAAGACTCATTCTCTTTGTATCAGTTGCTGCCTCAGACCTTTTGGATTCATCAATCATATTGATAGTCCAGCCTAAACTATATGAGAACATGAACGAACAATAATGACATTGAGAATGCATATCATATGGACGAACATTAGTCATATTGAGAATGCATATCATATAGCTAAATATTAATCATATTAATTTATTTAAATTTATATAAATTTGAATATACATAAACAAGTTTATAGATATATATGTTTCAAAAACGTCACATGAAAAACATATATATAGATTTTAAAAATATCACATATAAATTTCAAAAATCTTAGAGCAACATTCATCCAAAAAAGTTCATCACATGAAGATTTAAGAACGTAATCAACCAAAACCCAACTTAAATGAAAATTTGACCTAGCTCTGGTACCATTGTTGGATAGGGAGGTGCAGTGGAAGATTAAAATTTTAAAGCATATGGACCAAACAAACTCGTTTAAGTCAAGGTGGATAGAAGAGTTACTTTTTTAATTCTTTGAAGTTGGCGCACGTTTGGATCTCAGGAGCTGACAATGTAGATCTGCTCCCTCTACTGGTATCCACACGAATAGCTCCCAAACCCAAACAGCATGCTAGCGCTCTTAATGTCCGTTCTTCTTTGAACGTTAATTTTATTATCTATATGGTGTTTCGTAGCTCTTAGAGTGTTTTTGCTGTTAGAACTTTTCTAACTCTCTCTACCTTTAGGACATCCCTGTCTATATATAGATATAGATAAGGATTTTTGTCTTCTACTTAAAAGCTCACGAAATTTAATTAAATTTATCTCATAAATTTAATCCATAATATCATATCTAATTTGAATTTATCTTATAAATTCAAATTATAAAACTGACATGATATTTTCTATTACCATGTTAGTTATTAAATTTAATCTATCATATAAAATTAAATTTAAAACTAACATAATATAATATAATATATATCACATATACATATTATATTATATAAATACGAATATATATATATACATATATATTTTGAAATATATATTATATTATACTATCTATATTTAATTTTATATATCATATACATATATCATATATATATATCTCTCTGATATATATATACATATATATAAAATTATATTTTGAATTTTGTAATTCATATAATATATATATATTTATCAAATAAATATTCAAATATATATATAATTCATTCACCCTATATTGCATTCATTGAAACTAGACATATTCTAGATTCAACAAACTTGGATATTATAGCTTGAGTTGGGCTATTATTGTGTGTGACCCTGTAGGCCCATATGAAATTGGCAGTGAGCTAATTACACTATTAGCACACAAGTTACAAGTAGCCTCTAGCAAGACATTGCAACTACCTAATTCACATGGGGATTGATGATCCAATGTAACCTATCATGCAACCATATCACATCTCTTTTGTCATGCAATATTTCGGTCAAATATGAGACATGGAATTGTCATTCTCCTTTAACTAACCATTATTTTCTCGATCTTTGAGTAGACTAACAGTAGCAATGGAAAAACCCTTTCCATTGTAGTATGGCCATACATTTTCTCAGTCTTTCTCATCGAGAGGCCTAGTATATCTCTCATTTAATAAAAGGGACAAATTTCATCTTCACCACTCATATTCCTCTTTATGAATATCACTAAACTCAAATATAGCCTTTATGATCACCCGGTCAAAGGCAACTTTTGACTAGGTTAAAGTTTAGTGGTCATCATGTAGGAATCTATGATGATCTCAGGTCAAAGAGCTTAGTGATATAGTTACATATGAGATAAGCTTATGACTTATATCATACAGCTTTCTCATAGCAGGTCGGTCCAACACCTTATACTTTTTCAAGTGACGTATTACACGAAATTTGACAGATCAGTGCTGTTATTTGACAGTATAGGGAGCGAATTACTGATGTATCCTAAATCTTCATCCGATGTCTGATTGAGGTAGTTTTGGTGTTTACATGGAGCTTTCTCCTAGCTCTAGCTAATGGTACATTTTCACATTCAAGCTCATTTTCTATAAAAAGTTGGACACCAAAACCCATTTTGACCACTTTTTTTACAAAATCTCTCAATAACTTACACAAACAATCCGACCACACTCAATAGACTCTTACGGACTCACACAACACAGCATACACAAACAAACAAACTTATTTCACAAAATCACTACTTAACTCCAATTTTTCACAAACATAGAGGGGGAGGAAAAATTGCACAAAATCAACCATTTCATTCATATTTCTTAAAAATACATATGTTCCTATTTACACAAATATTTTGGCCCTATCCGCAGGTTCACAACCAAACTTACTAACTTAAGGCATAAAATATACTAGTTATACACAAAATCATGCAATTAGTGCATGAATCATAACAATAAATCCTAGTTGAAAATTATATTAACAAATACACATGTAAATACCAAAAAAAAGGTATATAGAGAATTTACTCCACAAATCTTAAGCCTCTGTATGTTTTCCCTTGCTTGAATCCAATGTGCTAGTTCCTGAAAATATTGAGAATTGAGGGGTGAGTATAACTACTCAGTAACCAAGTTTTACTTAACCCTTACAGTTACATATTAATTGTAAGTAGATGCAATTAGGAAATTTAACACATATTTCACATAGTACCAGGCCACGGTTCACAAACTAATAACTAAGTGATTGGACTTACCAAAAAATACTATATAATTTTATTTCACAAAAACATAACAGGGTCGCAAAAATATACTAGTTATACACAAAATCATGCAAGTAGTGCATAAATCATAACAATAAATCCTAGTTGATAATTACATTAACAAATACACATGTAAATAGCAAAAAGAGGTATATAGAGGATTTACTCCACAAATCTTAAGCCTCTGTATGTTTTCCCTGACTTGAATCCAATGAGCTAGTTCTTAAAAATATTGAGAATTGAGGGGTGAGTATAACTACTTAGTAACCAAGTTTCACTTAACCCTTACAGTTACGTATTAATTATAAATAGATGCAATTAGGAAATTTAACACATATTTCACATAGTACCAAGCCACGGTTCACAAAACTAATAACTAAGTGATCGAACTTACTACAAAACACTATATAATGTTATTTCACAAAAACATAACAGGGTTGTAAAAATAACAACCATGTGCCCTCTACAATCGCTGAACCACAAAACTAATAACCATATAGTCGAACTTATGTGCATGACCATATGCCAACCTTATATCCTCTTGTTACCTCTAACATGAAATTAGTGGTTATTACATGTCTACGTCCTTCATAGACTAACCTAACCTTCTACTTGTGAGGAGCTTTGGGGCCAGGGTTAACTCACTCATTTACATAATTCAGTTTCCCCAATACTATCAACCATAGGGTGTCGTACCCTTAATCTAGCCTCCTCATGAACTGGTGGAGACTAGTTAGGTTTGAGTTCCTCATAGAACAAGTGGGACAGCCTGAATCAACTATGAGACAAGGGTTACCTCTCGAATCTAACGGTTGGTGCCACGACTAGTTCTCGATTCCAACGGTCACTGCCAATACCCCATGGATTTCAATCAATCTACTTCTCACCCTAGAAGAACTCCCGCTAATGATCATGCTATGCATATTTCACACATAATATGCATTTTAACAATGATTCCTCAATATATGAACTAACATAACACAAATGCTCCATAATTTAACACATAATTCATCGAAATTCTCTACCTATAGTAATAAATCACACTTAATTTCATAAAACATCAAGGATGAAAGAATTAAGGTTTTCTTTCCCAAACCATTTCACAATCAACACTTGCCAATATGCATCATCAATTTAACTCACAAATCACATTTCACAAACACAATTAACATACAACTATAAAAATTAAGTTTTTCTCAGTTACCTCAAACCTTTAAGAGGTAAAAGGTTTACCCCTTACTATAACCACTTCCTAAAGCTTCAACAAGCTTGAATAGTGCCAAAACGAACCTCTATACATTCAAACTATAAGAACATCATCATTACCTAGCTCTTTAAGCTTTATCAACATAAAAATCCTTATATACTATTTTTGCCAACTCATAATCATAATGACACTTTAAACCATCATTAATACACATTAACATCTCCTAAGTACCATATTTATGACAATTTTTGGATATTAAATGCTCCCATAGACCAACCAGTTGTAAAATTATCAATGTGGTATTCCAATACATTAAACCACTCCTATTGATCTCATTTTAATCAATGAAATTGGACCCAGACTTCTATAGACCAGAAACCCATCTCCCAACTTAAACCCTACCATAAATCATAACAAATGAGAGAGGAAAAGGAAGAAGAAGGCACCACAATCTTACCTTGAGTGTTTGGGAGCTTCAATATATCAACAATGGAACTAAAAGTCATGCCCTAGTAGAGCCAAAATTGAGCTCTTTATTTTCTTCCTCTTTTTCTCTTCTGTTTTCACATAGCTCATGAATCAGATATATTTAATTTTTGGCCGTGCACCGTGGTGCATGACACAGAGGAGTCCGTTACATTTAAATTGTCTCTATGTGCTACAGCAGACTAACCACATGCCGTGACATGTGGCACAGAAAACAATCCTTCTCTTTTTCATCCTCTTTCCTTGCTTGGGTAGCCTGCCATCAATCTGGACTCACTTCTAGGGCTGAAATCATATCCATTATGCCAAATTAAGCCCCTATAACCACACACCCCATTAACTCACTAACTATCCTCATTAGGTTAATAAATTAGGGTTAAAATTTTTTGGAAGTTACAGAGCACCTATCGTCTATATACTTTTTTTTTCTTAGAGATAGTGAGGCATACCTGCAAATGAAGACTATTTCATTTTAGGTTCCCATTTCTTGATGGGTCTTTTCTTGTTAGTTGGTTTCTTAGAAATACTGCTATTTTTTGAACTTATTTCAAGGAACTTTGAATGTCATTCTTCCTAACTTGACATGATTCCCTCTCTTGTTATGATATGAGCAAGTAATAAATGGACTAGAAGAATGAACAAAAGGTTTAAAATAACCACGATAGTATTTGGCTGCTTTTTTAGGCTTCTTTTGAGAAGTATTAGTGATAGGATTATATCTAATTCCTGACCTATCAAAGATGTACCTTTGTAAACCAATCAAAATATTTAGCATCTCAGTACCTTGAGTAAATTTTCCTAAATCATTTTTTAGGGTGTTATTTTGAAATTGTAATGATATGTAATTTACACACAAATTAGAATCATTTTGAGCAACATTCTTCTATTCAAAGGAAGTTTTTAACTTATCTTCTAACATGAAAATTTTCTTTTTAGCATGCAGAAATTGTTTGTATTGTTCTTTAAACAAATAGAATAATTCATTATATTCATCTTATAAAAGATCAGAATTTATGTCATCAGATTATTATTCAATCAAATCTTTTTCTTATACTACTAGGTATAGATTTGTTATTTTCTCCTCCTCTTCTTCATCATTTAGAAAGTTATCTCCCTGTACAGTAAAAGCCTTCTTCTTATTCATCTAAGGCTTTCCCTTTTTCTTTTCCTTTTCTTGTTTCTTTTGCCACTAAGAACAAACCCATTTGATATGTCTTGGTTTCTTGCATTCATAACATGTCAATAGCTCCTTTTGATCTTTTTGATTACTTGAAGATCCTTTTTTAGAATTCTTCTTTCCTTGATAGAATTTTTTGAATCGTCTAACCATCGTGCTAAATTCTTCATCTTCGTCAGACTCTACTTATGATTAATCTTCATCAACTTTTAGAGAAATGCCTTTATTTTCTTTGCCTATATATTCCTCATATTAAAGCAAGGTAGATTCATATTCTTTAAGGCTTTTGAAGAGTGTAGCTATTAAGCTCATTAATACTCCTTGTGCCTTAGTAATGGCAATGGTTTTAGGTTGCCATGCCACTAGAAGAGTCTTGAAGATTTTTCTGACTTGTTTAGTTTGAATATAAGTTTTGCCCAAATTTATCAGATGGTTGATAATATGAGTAAAATATACTTGCATATCTTTGATTACTTCTCCTTCCTTCATCTTGAACGTCTCATATTCATGAATGAGACTATTCTTCTTATTTTCCTCAACGCCATCAGTTCCTTCATGAGCTTGTCTTAAGGCATCCCACATTTCTTTCGCAATAGTGCAATGAGTGGCACGATAATATTCCATTCTATTGAGAGCATAAGCAATTGTATGTTTTTCCTTGGTGTTGAGATTTAATATTTTTTTTGTGCTTATCATCCCATTCTTCTCTTATTTTTTTGTCTAATCAAGCCATCATCTCTAAGGATCATAGAAACAAATGGACCTCTAGTAATGATGTCCAATATCTTAGCATCCTGAGCTTCATGATCCATAATCATTTTGCTTTTCCAGAAGGGATAGTCTTCTCCTTTGAATGCAGGAGGTCTCATTATTAAAATACCTTCTCCTAAGTTGTCATCTATAAAGTTAGCCATTA
Source organism: Prosopis cineraria (assembly GCF_029017545.1). Lineage (NCBI taxonomy): Eukaryota > Viridiplantae > Streptophyta > Magnoliopsida > Fabales > Fabaceae > Prosopis > Prosopis cineraria. Next base: position 41,107 of record NW_026555711.1, on the reverse strand, counting down.
GTAGGATCTTTTACTTAGATAGTTAAGTCAAGAATGAACAACCAGGCTCTGATACTAATTGTAAATGCCCTAAGAGGGGATGAATTAGGCTAATTGAAAATTTAAATGAATTATAATAATAATAAGTGAGATGACAGAATGAGATCACTAATCACAAGAGTTAGATGAGCAAAGCTTGACACAAGTGATTAATCCTAGTTCAACTCCTACCACTTAAGTCTACATCCAATCCCCAAGAACCTCTTGAGATTTCCAACTATATTACCAAGATTAATCCAAGCTCTTGGTTGCCTCAGTACATCAATAGACTTCCTAATAAGTCTAAAACTCTCCCCCTTACAAAGGTAATGATGAATCCACTTAAGCTCTTGAGCTTAACTTCCTCTGTTTTGAAGATGTAAAATAAGGATAAATAGAGTAAGTTCAAGAATGAACTACTACTACTTTTAAACTATCTTAAGAGTTGATGTATAATCAATAAAGCTCTCTAACAATAAATGATACACAAAAGGTAGGCAAATTTAACGTTAAAATAAACACAAAATGTTCTTATTAGTTTATGTTGTTCCCACTTCTATTTTAAGTTTCATAAATGATTATATTTATAGTTGAGGATTATAAATGATCCATTAGACTCATGAATGTTTTCGTTAGAGGTTGGTTGTGATCTGTTTCCTTCTTGCTCCATGTTTCTTTAGATATCCAAGCTTCTCTAAGGTTCTTTAGTGGATGAGGTGATGGAATAGTGCTTTACAACAGAGACTTCCTCTTTTGTATAGTAACGACTAAAAACATTAAATGCTTCTGATAAAGATAGTTGAAGCTTATATGTTTAGGTATAACAAAAAGTAAGCTCAATGACATAATCAAATATAAGCAAACTAAATAACTTCAAAGAAATAATTGTGTTAAATATCATTTAGTAAAGCTATAAAGTGAACACAATTGATTTTGGATGAAAGGAAGGATTGAAAGATGGTTTCTGGTGACCTTTGAAATAGATGCAAAAAATGTAGCATAAAAATTCATAGTAGTACTAGTGTTACAATGTCTTAGCACTACTGTTACAATGATGAGCAAGCTCTGAAAAAAGGTCATAGCACAAATGTTGTTTTGATAGATACATAAAAGACAAAGGTTTTTTATAATTTTAAGTGAAGAAGGATGTTTTTGAAAAGATTACTCAACACCAGTGTTAGAAAGAAATAATATCGAAGTAGCATAATCAATTAAACCTCTTCATAGGAGAAAAGAACGGATAGTACCAGTGTTTAAGTGTTAGCACAAGTGTTACAAAAACTTGTATAAAACTTAATATTGGTGCTAAGTAATAACACAGGTGTTGTCTTAATTCAAATAAAGACAAGGAAAGAATAAGACCGATCTTAAATAGATAGTACTAGTGTAAGGAAAAAGGTTTGAATAAGAGAGAATCACTTGCACCAATTTGAAGGGATAACACTGATGTTAGAATGAGTAGGATCAGTGTTATATAAAACATGAATCAATAGAATAGTAAAGATAACTGAGGTAGTATCGATGTTAAAGCTTCCAATACTAGTGCTAACAACACTTAGAAACACTTTAGAACAAGACAACTTCAAGCACAAAATTATAGTTAAGTCAAATACTTAACTTACAAGATAGCATACATTCTATTATGTATAAGCTCACACTTAGTTAAATTTGATTAACATTAAGCCAATTAACTTAGGTTCAAGTTAAGAAAACCTAAAACGCACAAAGCTTCTCTTTATTTTATAATCGTCAAAACCAAGGTTCAATACCTCCTAGTGACTTATTTGAGGCAAATCTTAGGGAAGGAAATTTACTTAGCTCAAAACACATGTCACAGTATAATCAAATTTTATCCTTGGGAGTTGTAGTTACTGGGCATTTCACTAAGTATGATTCATTTATCAAAGCTCATAACTTTAATATTGACAAATACTTAAGTGACTATAAGGGACTATTGGAGTTGGACATCAATTACTCCCTAAAAGTCATCAAAGCCTTCTATGCAATCTTTAGTTATGACAAAACCAAGAAGACTAATAAGGCTCAAGTAAGGGAATGTCACATGTTCTTTATTAGAAAAGGTTAGCACCCAAGAGCGGGGTAAATTAGGTGACACTAAAAAAATTTTAAAAACTTGAAAAGAGTGAAGACCTAAATATTCAAGGAAGAAGATAAGACACATGAGATTTATACTGGCTCAAACACAAACTTGGCCTATGTTTAATCCTTAAGATCTCACTTGAGATTTTCGACTAAGTTCACTAGCTTTAATAGGTGCTTGATTCACAACTCTCAAGACTAAACTTGTCTTGATTCACATAACACACCTTGCTACAATCTAGCAATTATTTTCAAATACTTGAAAAATCTCTTTTCAAGATTTCTAACAAAAATAAGATAATCTTTTATAGAAAACTCTCTTAAAGAGTAGATAATAATACAATTGAAAGCTTATAAACTTATGCAAGCTTTTTACAATTATTTTCAAGAATAATGGATGAATGCAATAAGTAAAATCATGATTTAAAAGCTCTTTAAATGCACAAATGATAATTTGTTCACTCAAGGATCATTATTTATTGTTCTAGTTCAAAATGAATCACTTATATAGTTTTAGAAGTTGATAGACCATTAGAACAATGATTCTATCCATTAGTACATTTTATTGTGAGTGATTAGTATAATCATTCATTAATTTGCATTGGAGTTGTTCCAAAAAACTGAATGTGATAAATCAAGCATAAACATCTCATCTACTCATGCGTGGTTTTGCACTTTTCAATAACCATCTAATTATGTGTGCTAAAACTCGCATGGTAGCATATTGCTTTCTCCCATGGTTTTGCACTTATGAATATTCAATTAGTTGTGTGTACTAAAACTCGTGTGGTACCTCTTTATTCTTTCACGTGGTATTACACTTATAAATATACTCCTTAAATTCTTCTAGCTTTAGCACTGCTCCTTTAGTGTATTTGACATGAAATCTTTTTAGAATGAAAAATACAACTAATGCAAAGTAAAGATTTATGTCTTTCTCATGTTCCTTCTTCCTCTTAGTGTCAACCTTAGAGGCATGTAGCATTTTAATCAATATGTAATGACATATATTGATCTTTTGCTTCTTGATCAATCTAGTCAAGAACTTAGTCTTGAACTCAGTGTAAGTGTTAAAAGCAGTCCTTTTGTTAACAAGGAATCTTGCCACAACATTTGCTAACATCCAGTGCTTGAATTGGAATGAAGTTTGTCTAAAGATGAATCCAGGTTTTAAATCTTCTTTTTGAACATCTTCTGTCATCATGATTGCTTTATATTTCTCTTCATTTACGTATTGTCTAAAAGCATTCCTTTGGTTGGCATGATCAAACTCTTGAAGCTCAAAACTCCTTCCTTCAAGGCCAAGTATGTGTCTTAAGCTCTTTGGAGTGAAGTACATTGGACACCCTTGGATATTGGCCTTATATGTCTTCTTGTGTTTATCCCATCCGAAGCTAGCATAGAAAGACTTCATGACTTCAGTTGAATAATAGAGATCAAGCTCCAATAAACCTTTATAGTCACTCAAATATTCATCTATATCATAGTTATGAGGTTTGATTAGTAACTTGTGATCACCACAGTAGAGGAGAAGTACAAATTGAATCTAGATTGATGCTTAAAGCTTAGAAGCTTTCCTTCTCTGATAGTTGCCACTAAAACTTCACTTGGAGGTACGTTGCTACTATCATGAGACAATTCTTGGCTAATTCTGATAAAAGCTTCTTCTTATTGATTAGTTGTTACAGGCTTTAATGTTAAAGCAGGCTCCTTAGATTTCTTTAAGTTCTGAGCCTCTTGGATGATTGAGAAGGTGATTTACTTCCTTTTCTGAGCAGAGCTTTAGTGAATTTCCTCTTCCTTATTACTTCCTCAATAGTTCTCTTTCCAGTCTCCTTTATTCTTGCCATCATAGAGATTTTAAGAGAGGAGATGAATTTAGGTTGAAGAAGGAGAAGAAATCAAAGTTAAGTGAGGGACAAGAAGTAGATTAGAAGATATGAGTAAATCAAATCAAGTGCTGAAACAATGAGAGAAGAATTAGGAAGGTAGTTAAGAAAGAAAGATTGAGTAACAACTAGAAAAACTAACGTTGGTTAACATGTGAAAATGAAAGGCAGATGAGGAAAGTATATAAAGATAATTTAGGATCATGCATGAGGAGAAAACAATTTCACACATGATTTAGCACTTATAATTGACTAATTGCTATTTCTCACCTGTGACAAGGCAATTTCACACATAATTTGGCAGCTAGTATAACATTCAAATTTTGCACATTCAATACAGGTAAAATCACACATGGTCTTAAATGGTCTTCATGCGTTAAATGACATAGCTAGAATACCATGCTTTTAGGAAGACATTTCACACAAGTGAGCCTTGCTTTATCACGCGTGATTTAGCATAACTTAGGAAGAATGATTCACTATATGCTATTTCACACAAGCAAAACTAATGTCTTCACGCATGACTTAGCACAATTATGAAGTGAAGGTATCCTAAGTACTATTTCACCTAAGTGAGCAAGCATGTTTCATGTGTGAATATGCAGCAACTTTAAGAATATCACAGAATCAAGCAATTTCACACAATATATGGCAAATAAACTTACAAGAAACATTTTCTAACAGTAAAAACCAATCTCTTAAACATATTATACCTGATCTTTTGACTTCTTTCTTTAAGATTTGCCTTGATTCATTCCAATGAAGTCAAGATTCACAGATTTATCCTTGCAAAAACAACTTACATTAACTCTGAAGCTTAAGTTAGTAAAAGATTCAAAATGTAATTCAATTAAATTTAAGAATGTTACAACTCATTGTGATTTAACATTCCCAATTCCTTTCTAATGAATGTAACTTGTTCTTCAGCTAAAGGTTTGGTGAAAATATCTACTAGTTGCTCGATGATAGGCATAAATTCCAATATGATATCCTTCTTTTGCACATGATCTCTTAAGAAATGGTGTCTAATGTCAATATGGTTAGTTCTTGAGTGTTAGACAAGATTCTTGGCTAAGTTGATAGTGCTAGTATTGTCATATCTGATTGGAATTTCCTTGAGATAAACTCCCAAATCTTCTAATTGCTGTTTTAACCATAAAATTTATACACAATAGCTTCCAGCCACTAAGTATTCAAATTCACGTGAAGATAAGGATACATTATTTTATTTCTTGCTAACCCAAGATATTAATGTGCCACTAAGGAACTAACAAGTTCCACTTGTGCTTTTCCTATCTGTCTTGTATCCTCCATGATCAGCATCTGAATAAGTGATCAATTCAAGCTTTCCTCCTTTTGGAAACTAAAGTCTTAGCTGTGTAGTTCCATTCAAATACTTGATGATTCTTTTCACAGCCTTTAGATGTGATTCTCTTGGATTAGCTTAAAATCTTGTATACATACAAACACTAAACATGATTAGTCTATTCAATTTGTAGACATGATTTGGCATCAATAGATCCTTAAATCCTAGAGGTTTTTTTTCATAAACTTCTTCATTGATTAGTCCATTTAAAAATACACTTTTAACATCTACTTGATAAAGTTTGAAATCATTAATGCAAGCAAAAGCAAGTAAAAGTCTAATAGCCTTAAGTCTAGTAATAAAAGTAAAGGTTTCATCATAATCAATACCTTCTTCTTGCTTATAACTTTTAGTTACTAGCTTGGCCATATTCCTTACCACAATACCAATTTCATCAAGTTTGTCTCTAAGTGAGATTCAAATTTTTGTTCCTTCAATTTATCCCTTACACCAGCTCAAGGTTGTAAATAAATTGATACTATACTTTACATCTTTCTATCCCGACTCCCCACTAGATTTCACAATAATCATCCATTAAAGCAAGGCCATATATGGCAAATAAATGTATTTGTATCCATGCATTTTCCTATCACATGCCAGATAAAAGACTTTGAAAATTTTGAAATATTGGATTTTTGGGTCCTTACATGGGAAGGTCATGGTCCCCCACCTTACTTGCCACAATGTCAATCATTTTCTCACTTCTTGCCTATTGCCATTATCTCATCCATTCAAAGCACATCAACATTTCACAATATACTTTCATACCCTTGCCTTGACCATCAAAAATGATATGGTAGGTGTGGATGCTAGCATTCACTTAGGACATATAGTTTTCCTGATCAAGTTGTGAGGTAAAAAAAAAAGCTGGGAGATAAAGAAATTAAGCTCAAATGTCACATTCATCAATAAGATCATTCACTATTGAAGAGAGAATTCAAAGATATTGTTTATAACGTGCCTTATCTTCATGTCTGTATGGTCAAACTCTATCACTGAAAATGATCTTGTTTAACTTTATCAATGTTGTAATCATACTTTTTCATTTGACACCTCTATTTGCTTGTTTTACCCCTTGACCATAAAACTTCTCTTATCCTATCCATTACTCCCTTAACGTTTGGTATTCCCAACGAAAAAATCATAATGGATATGGAAAAGATCAACTTGAAGAAAATGCCCCTATTTCATGAAAATATAAAAATAACAAAAAAAAGGAAAGAAAAAGAATGAATGAATTGAAAAAAAATAGAGAAAAAGAAATTAAAGATAAAAAGAGACTGATTAGAGAGATAAGATAGCATGCTCCATTAGCAAGTTAAGTCAACGATATGAGGCATTTTTTTTCTTCTTTCCTAAATCTTGAAGGAGTTCTCCCTAGTCACTCAGATTGAGCTAGGAATAGTGTTTTTTTTCATTCATCTGTTTACAAATATCACTGAGGTAGGGTACTCGAACATATGTTTATGATGAACTTTTATATTTCAAGCGAGGATCGAGACTTTCTTTTACCCAATTGAAGATTTTTTTAACCCTCCAGATTTATCCATTTAAATAATTTCTTTCTATGTCTAAGCTCATGAAAGTAAATCTCAAAAGCTAAGAATAAATACAAAAAAAAGAAAAATAAAAAGAAAAAAGCATTCTTATTGCTGAAAAAAAGATTATCCCTCTACTAGCATTCACTTATTGAATGGCACATGAAGAGGAAAATTGAAAAGGGAAGGAAGGAAAACAAAAGAAGAGGAAGAAATAGAAAATGATTCTCTTACTTTCCTAATGATAACTCCATAGAAATGCCAAGCCTTGCAAGATCACATGTCTAAAAAATTCCATTGTGATTTTGCACCTATGTTTAGACCATCACATCCTTTCCATTCTCAACCTACAATTTTATTCTATTCTGCTACATCACAATCCTTGAATATCCTCTCTTGTTAGGTGAATTTTAGCATAATTTTATGTTAGAGTAGAAGAAGAAAAAGGTTGAAGGAAGAATTTAGATAGGGCACAGAACTTTTAAGCCAAATATCCTTTTATTTTATGAGCCAATTTACCCAAGCTGCATTACAAACCCCATAAGTCCTCATTGAAATTTGACTTGCTCGAATATAATTGGGGCATTTTTCTTATTAGAGATCATTCCAACATGCAGATTGTTAAAATTGGGGAAAGCTTATAGCTTAATATAAGATATTTTACTCAAAAATTGTGTTATTTTTAAAGGGACATATTAAACAAAGAGGGGATCCCCCTTTCAATTTCCATATTCATTCCCTTTCATCTCTATACTATCTAAAGACACATCATATAAATTTGGGTAGTCCTCAATTTTACCATTCCATCATTTTCCACTTCACACTTTGTCTTATCTATATGATGCCTATCCTTTATACGTTTATGGTACCTTAAATGGGGATGCCTCTAAATATTTCCAACAATACATTGATTAGCCACTCCATTTCATTTTCAAATATGGCTTTTTGTTTACAATGATTGTTTACATTGACATTGTTAAATAAAAATTAGTGCCAATTTCACTTATTGACTATACAAGCTTTGATAATGATGATAGATGAGATGAAACATCCATGTCCAATAAGCATTTCATATCGACAAACAAATTATCTTAAAAATTCTCAATATAAGAGGAATAAAAAATTTTAAATATCTGAAAGTGTGACCCCTTAGTATCCAATTCTTGTGGCAAAAGTTGTTAAGTCATTGACTTGCAATTTCATTAGGGAGACTAATAACTTTCCTGTTGCAAATGACCAAGAGAACCCTAGTATTTTGCTAATTTTAAGTTTTGTTTCCCTCTTACATCAACATCCTACAAATAAAAAGAAATACATTTTACAATTTCAAATGCATTGAGCATTCCATATCTTCACATGAATTGAAAAAAAAATTACATCTTTCACATCAAAGTAAGCCTCAATTTAGATTAGGGCAAATAAAGAGTTGAACTATTGAAAAAATAGTTAATCATACATTACGTATTATCCACCCATTGCATACTTCACATAAAAATTGCCACAATTTAGATTGGGGCAAACCAAAAGCAAATCATTCACTCTTCCATATCACTCATGGCATGCATTGCATCAAAATTGCCACAATTTAAATTGGGGGTAAAAAAAGAATTGAACTTTTGATAAAAAAATCATGCATTATGCAGTATCTATCTATTACATGCTCAACATAAAAATTTGCCTCCATTTAAATTGGGGCAAACAAAAAAAAAATCATGCATTACACTTCACCCCATTACATGCATGGCCACAAAAAGTATGCTTTCTTTAGATTGGGGCAAAACAAAAATTTACAAAACCCAAGGAAGTAAGAGAAGAAATAACAAACCTCACTTGTGAGTTTCTCATATTTTCCACGTGAGATGAAACCTATTCTCACACCCCTCAGTACTATAACGGCAAGTACCCTCAAAGCCCAGTACCGGTTGGCAAAGCCTTATAACAACAGGAACCTCAAAGCCTATAATAGTAGGCACCTTTAAAGCCCTGTAACGGCAGGCACCCTCAAAGCCCTGTAATAGTAGGCATCCTCAAAGCCTAGTATTGGGTGGCATGATTCTTTAAAGCCTTATATAGGCACCTCCAAAGCCTAGTACCAACTAGCATGATTCTTTAAAGCCCTATAACGGCAGGCACCCTCAAAGCCCAGTACCGGCTGGCACGATTCTTTAAAGCCCTGTAATGGCAAAACACCTCAAAGCCTTGTAATAGCAGGCACCCTCAAAGCCGAATACCAACTAGTATAATTCTTTAAAAGCCCTGTAACAGCAGGCACCCCCAAAGCCTAGTACCAGCTGGGATGATTCTTTAAAGCCTTGTAACGACAAGCACCTTTAAAGCCCAGTACCAACTCGCACAATTTTTTAAAGCCCTGTGATGGCAAGCACCCTCAAAGGCCAGTATTGACTGGTATGATACTTTAAAGCCTTATAACAGAAGGCACCCTCAAAGCCCTATAACGACAAGCACCCTCAAAGCCCAGTACCAACTGGCACGATTCTTTAAAGCCTTGTAATGGTAGGCACCATCAAATCCCTGTAACAAAAGGTACCCTCAATTCCTAATACTGGCTAGCATGATTCTTTAAAGCCCTGTAATGGTAGGCACCCTTAAAACCCAGTACCAACTAGCACGATTCTTAGGCACCCCTATAATGGCAGGCACCTTTAAAGCCCAGTATCAGTTGGCACGATTCTTTAAAGCCCTGTAACGAAAAAACACCTTAAAGCCTTATAATAGTAAGCACCCTTAAAGCCCAATATCAACTGGCACACTTTTTTAAAAGCCTTATAACGGTAGGCACCCCAAAGCCCAGTACCGGCTAGTATAATTCTTTAAAAGCCCTGTAACAACAGGTACCTCAAAGCCTAGTACCTACTAGCATGATTCTTTAAAGCCCTATAACAACAGGCACCCTTAAAGCCCTGTAACGACAAGCACCCTCAAAGCCCTGTAACAGCAGGCACCCTTAAAGTCCAGTATTGGCTGGCACAATTCTTTAAAAGTCCTGTAACAACAAGCACCCTCAAAGCCCAGTACTGGCTGGCACAATTCTTTAAAACCTTGTAAAGGCAGGCATCCAACCAAGTCCCTTGGAACATAAGCAATTCATCTCCATTGAGGTTTTGTTTTGTTTATTTCCTAAATCACATTTCATTTAATTATTTTATTTTTTTTGTTTTTTATTTTTTTTTATTTAGTTATAGTTAGCTAATAGTCTTTCCCCTTCAAACAAAATATGTGTCTCTCTTCATTCATTTCTAAGATAAGAATATCATCTCATAAAATTCTCACTTAGAAATCAAATGAAGAGTGGGCATCTAGTCAATATATATTTTGTTTGGATCGTTGTCATTTAGTCATTTTCATTTGCATCACATTGCTAAAACAAAAAAATCATTCTATTATGTTTGTTTTTAAATAGTCTTGCATCATTTGATCATTTTGATTTGCATCACATTACTTAAAAAAAAAATCATTTCATAGTCTTGCATCCTTTTATTTTATTTGGTCATTTCTATTTGCATCATATTGCCCAAATAAAAAAAATCATTCTATTATGTTTGTTATCTAATAGTCTTGCATTCTTTTATGTTATTTGGTTATTTTCATTTGCATCACATTGCTAAAACAAAAAAATCAAAAAATTCTTTTTACTGTGTTTGTTATCCAATAGTCTTACATTATGTTTGGATCTTTGTCAATTGATCATTTTCATTTGCATCACATCACCTCATCACATTGCTAAAAAAAATCATGTCATTGTGTTTGTTATCCATTATTCTTGCATTTAATTATATCTTGTCGTGTAAGGGGCAATTAGGTCTTTTCATAGGTATTGCATGACCGACTAACATACATGTTCTATCTTTACTTGCCACTTATGTAAGAATTCAAAAATAAAATTTTTCATATACTTACATAAGAAACAAGGAAAGAGGGGCAATTGTGAACATTGTATTTTGTTCAGGCATTTTTTAAAAAATTAATTAATAAAAATAATAATAAATAACTAAAAAATATATAAAAATATAAAAATATAAAATTTAATTCTTTTTTCAGATTATATTTTCAAAAAAAATAATAATAATTCAATAAAATTAAAAAAAATCTTGCTTAAATCTTTAAAGATCTCTCCCAAATTATCCCAATCATTTAAAAATATTGGGAGTTAATTTTTGAGAGTTAAACTTTCCCTCCTTAAATCTTATTTTCACTTAAAATATTATATATATATATATATATTTGTGTGTGTGTGTTACTTTAATCAAAAAATAATAATAATAATTAAAAAAATAATACATGAGGGTCGAATGAAACACTGATCATCACAGCCCTAAAAGGACCCCCCTTTTCAACGCATTAAAGTAGAGAGCAGGCAAAAAAACTGGACATGCACATAGAAGAAGCACACATAAAACACACACAGTAGAGAAAGCCAAAAAACACACAGAGAAAACACACAAAAATGCAGAAGGAGATTAGACGCATGCATGCACAGCAGAGCAAAGCGAGAAAGGTGAAGCACGTAAGCTCTCTCTTTAGACACAAGCTCTACCCTGTTTCTACTTTAAAAGGCATGTCAGAACAGAGACAGGGAGGATGGAAAGAAGAGAGAGACTAAGAGGGAGAAATAGGGATGAGAAAACGGAGCAGAAAATAAAGCATGGAGGAAGGAGAGAGCACTAATCTGAAGCTAAAAAAATGAGAGAGCACAGATCGGGGGAAGGAAAGAGCATGAGAAATTAAAAGAGAGGGGACAAGAGGTAGATCACAAGCTTCAACAATAGAGGGATCTCTCACGTAAAAAGGAAGAAGAGATAGTACGGACAAGGCAAAAGGAGAAAGAGAGCATGAAAAAATAGATTACAAAAGAGATAGTATAGAGAGATATAGAGAGAGAAGGGGGAGAGAGAGATATTTGTTGGTTGTGTTGTGTACGTGTGTGGTGATTGTTTTTCTTGAGAAAGGGTAAATATGTTGGATGGGGTTTTCTTTAACTCTACACTTGAGGATTGATGAAGTATATGGGAATGGCAGAGAGAACCAAGAAGAACACCGTGGAGGCTATCTTCCTCTTCATCATCACTTGTCAGTTATGGCTTTAAGATCAGATGGTTCTCTCTGTGTTGCTAACCCTTTTAGGTACCCTAGTGCAGTTGAAGAGTGGAGATATGATCATGGAGTAGTAGGCAGAAGCTCAAATGAAGAAGGGCGGTACGCAACAACAAGACCAAAACCAGAACCAGAAGCACGTTCAAAACTTAAGGTTGAGGTGATGAAAGCATTATCTTAAGAGGAAGAAGAATGCATATATGAAATCATAGGCTGCTTAGGTAATATTTAAATCATGTCATCTCCCTTAATTTAGAGTCATTGATGAACATATATATATTTTGATAGATATTAAGAGTGTGGACTAATCTAGATATATGTCTAGGCATTAAAAAATTTAGGAATTAAATTTTTTATATAGAATTTAGAACATAGCTGAGAGGTGTCTGACAAAAAAAATTAAAAAAAAGAGCCTGTGAAGATATTATTGATAATTTGTGAGGTTGATTGTGGTTCGGAGCCGTGTCTATCGTGGTTATGATCTTGCTAAAAGTTTAGGCCAAATCTAATTTTTTTAGAATATATCCTCAAGTCGAAAGAACAGTGGATTATCAAATTAGTTTATTCTTTCCATTGCCTTTATTGCATAGATTGTTTAGCTAACCAAAATATTATGCATCGATTGCAAATGCAAATATTTCGATTATCTATTTGTCGTGTGAGATTTTAAGAATCTTCGTAGGCATTTAAAATGATTTCATACCATGTAAATTAATAAGATTTCACAAGTATGAGGATCAATCTTGCAGGTATTTATGCAGGTTCCAAAGGCCCATTATTAAAATTAATTTTCCTTTTATAATAAATATTTAAGTCTCATGTAAGATTTCAATAATCTTCATAGAGAATTAAATTAAGTGCATTATCATGTGGGATAATAAATCCTCACAGATATCATGATTCTCAATTTATATGAATTTTGTAAAAAAATAATAAAAATTTTTTATAATATTAATTAATTAAATTAATAAATTTTAATTATAATTATATTGTATAATTAGATCTTTTGGTCACGTGAGATTTTTGAAACTTCATAGACCTTTAACATAACCGTACTACTGCGTGAGTTAATAAGACTTCGCTGGTATAACGATTAAGATTTCTATATTTAAAAATATGCATTATGTAATTACGCATTAAAATATATTTAAAGTGAATATTATTTAATCTTTTTATTGTGAGAGACTTTGAATCTCTATAGATATTTAGGATAATCTTGTATCATGTAAATCAATAAGGTTTTGCAAATATGAGAGAAAAACTTGTATGTTAATATGGGTTCCAAAGGCCCATCATTAAAATTAAATTTTTTTATAATCCAAATTAATTTATTTAAGTCCCATGTAAGATTTTAAGAATCTTCATAGAGACTTAAATTAATTACATCATCGTGTGAGATAACAAGTCTTCACAGATGTAGTGATTTTCAATTTTTATAATAAATAAATGATTTTTTTATAAATAATTATATAATACACAATTTAGAAAATTAATTAACCAAATTAATGTATTTAAATTGTAATCACATTTACAAATTATATCTTTTAGTCACGTGAGGTTTTTGAATCTTCGTAGACTTCTAAAATCATCATTTTGTCGTATGAGTCAATAAGACTCTACAGATATAACGATTAAGTTTTTAAAATATATATAAATTATATATCAAATCAATTAAATAAAAAATGTACTTAAGTGTATATTATTTAATCTTTTATCATATGAGATTTCAGAATCTCCACAAAAATTTAGAATAATCATATTACCGTATAGGTCAATAAGGCTTTACAGGTATGATGATTAATATTTTTTGAAAAAGTGCATATATACATACATGCTTAAAAAATTATTACTAACATTCAAAAATATAAATAAATTAACTTGTTAAACTCTTTTATCATGTGAGATTTTTGAATCTTCGCAGATATTTAGAACAATTACATTATCGTATAAGCCAATATGGTTCTGCAGGTATAGCAGTTAAATTCCCAATCATAAACATAAAAATTAATAATTTTAAACTCTTTTCTTTCTTTATTCCAAAAATTTAAAAATTGAGAAAATAATTAAAATTAAATTACTTTTTGCAATTTAAAACACATATATCAAAATTTCAAAAATTGTTTTATTTGCAAAATGGTGAATTATTTCTAATTAATTTCTCTTTAAAAAAACATTTTCACCTACAACTTTCAAGCCAGATTATGATCCCTATCACAGGGTATGTAGGCCTCAGAGTCAGATTCTGAGTCAAGTCCTCCCTCGTAAATAAATAAATATTTCTCATTTAACTCTTATCATTTTTTTAAAACACATGAATATAAAAGGAATAATTAAAATAATTATAAAACCATATTAATATAGCATAACAAACTTCAAGTAACCATTCTCACGGACAGGTATTATGGGGTGCCTAACACCTTCCCTACACTCAATTGACTCCCAAACTTATTTTCTATTTTCACAGACCATCCTTACCCTCCTTTAATTGGTTTCTTAAGATTTACCTCAAAATCTTAGTGGCGACTCCCGTTCCAGTCGGTTCCCGCCCTGAAGGCCAAAACTTCCGCTCGCGTGTCGTCCGCGTCACATTTTCTAGGTGCAATAATGTTTTATTGCTTGTTGATTAATTGTTAAACTTTGTGAACATGATAATGGTTATGAGAATTTATCTTCATATGAAATATGGCATGTTTCATGTTTTTAGTAACTCTTAATGCAAGTGTGGCTCTTGAAATAATGGCTAATGAGGATTTGAAATATTATGCAACTAAGTGTGATTTTGTGATAAAGGTTATGTCTATTAAGTGATGATGGGCAATGTGTCTCATAAACAAGAATTTTGTTGATTCTTGAATATAATGAATTTGGAATGAGATTATATGATGTGTTATGATTATAAGTATATGGGGTGAGGAATAAAATGTGCTAATTGTGTTTAAGCATATGAATGCTAGAAATGGCATGCTAGTGTATTAAGCATGTGTATATTGTATGATCATGATTGGCAGGAGTTTTCCTTAAAAGAGTAGTAGTAATAAATCCATGTGATATCACTACCATTCAAAAACTAATAGCTAGCTTGCAACATCCTGAAAATTTTACGACTCAGATTTATTTTAAAAAAATACATTATTTATAATTAAATTAAAATTAAGAATAATTTGATAGAGGTCCAGAATTTAAATGTTATTAAGTAAAAGGTTGGTTTTATTTTATTTTTAACTATAAGAAAATTACTAAAGTTGACCTAGGCTTTTGTGCTATAATAAAGAAATGTTGGGCCATTCCTTGTAATTTTTCCTAAAGTATTTGGATCAGTTTTTTAAGACCAATTTCACGTAGAAATGAAATAAAGAAAGCAAAGAAACAAAGAGTAACAAAATGAGAGAGTAAGAGGAAGAAGAAAGGAGGAAGAAAGGGAGTTAGGCTTAGATCTAGGAGGCTTTACAACCATTGCAAACTCGGCTACACAATAGATAAATTCCCTGCTTCAATCCTCTTCCTTCCCTCTTGGTTTTTTTTTGAGTTTTTGGAAGAGAAAAATTCTTGATTTTGATCCCAAAGGCTTTATTCTTGTAAGCTTTGATTTCCTTGGATTCTATGAAGGTTGTTTTTGAGTTTATATATGGTGCTCTAATATTTTTAGTAGGCAATTAGATGAAAAGAGGTGTTTTGGGCACAAATTCAAACCCTAAGAGGTTGGATTTTACTACTCAATGGTCTAAGCCTATTGATTTAGTTATAATTATGCTATTTAAATCTAATAAGATTTAAATTAAGCTTTGATGGAAGTTGGTGACACTAAATGAAGGTTTTTAATTGATTAAAAATTATATGAATTGAAAATTGGCTTAGTGGTGGCTAATAAATGGTTTTGGCGGTTAAGTGGTATTGTGTGAATGGTTGGTTTAGTATATGGACCAATGGAATGGATTATAGCTCATTGAACCAAGTTATGTGGTATGAGCTATAATCTTCATTAACGCTATTTTCCATGAAAAGTTATATGGATAACTTATATGTTGTAGAAAATTATTGGTGGAACTTAATTAGAGAGAAAGAACAAGCCAAGTTTCATTTTGATACAAGGAAAAATTCTTTTAGTATAAAAGGGTTGAGGTAACGGAAACATTTATATTTCTTATTGCTTTGTTTAGCTATTTTTAAATAAATATTACTAGCTATCATGCATTACATATTTTAAATAATTAAATGCAATTAATTGTGTTTCATAAAGACTTATAGGATACTGCTTGGATAATAGTGCATATATGTTTTCTATTCATTTAACAATATTATTTTTTTTATAAAAATGAGGTTATTTGCATGCATTGTAAATATAGAGAATGGAAGTTACAAATAAGGAAGTGTAACTAGGTTAGATACCTTAGATAGGTTAAAGAACCGCTTAAGGGAGGAGTGATATTTGTTATACTACCATAGAGTGTTGAAGTGGTCAATACTCGGGAAAAGTAGATAAGAGTGAAAGGCATGATTTTGGTGAGAGTTCACTAATGGGGAAGTGTGGGCTTGTGATATTCTATGACATACTATCAGTACTTAGTGTTGCCTTTCATATTGTGGACTTAGTGTACTAAAGTGGTTTGTGTATTATGTAACATCCGAAAAATTTTAACCCTAATTTATTAACTTAATTAGGGTAGTCAGTGAGTTAATGAGGTGTGTGGCCAGAAAGGCTTAACTTGGCATAATTGTTGTGATTTTAGCCATAGAAGTGGTTCCGGATGGATGGCGGGCCACCTGGGCAAGGAAAGAGGACGAAAAAGTGAAGAGTTGCGTTCTGTGCCATACGCCGTTGCACGTGGTTGGTTCGATTTGGCACACGAACACCATTTGAACGTAACGAGCTCCTTTGTGCCATGCGCCGCGATAGAAAGCATCGTGCACCGCGGCGCACAGCCAAAAATATAATAAATCAGCTCATGAGTTGCATGAAAATAGAAGAGAGAGAGAGGAGGAAAATAAAGAGCTTGGTTTTGGCTCTGTTAGGGAACAATATTTAGCCCTATTGTTGATAGATTAAAGCTCCCAAACACCCAAGGTAAGATCATAATGCTTTCTCCCTCCATTCTCTCCCTCATTTATGATTATTTATGGTAAGGTTTGAGTTGGAAGATGGATTTTCAGTCCATAAGAGTATGGGTCCAATTCTACTAGTTAAAATGAGATTAATAGGAGTGATTTAATGTATTGGAACACCATATTGATGATTTTAGAAGTGGTTGGTCTATGGGAGCATTAAATGTCTAAAATTGGTATTTATGAGGTAGTTGGGAGAGGTTAATGTGCATTAATAACGGTTTGAGGTGTTATTAATGATAATGTGCATTAATAGAATCTAATGAGCCCATTGGGTATGAATGGTAGTGGTTATGAGTTGGTAAAATAGTGTATGAGGAGTTTTTATATTGATAGAGCTAAAAGAGCTAGAAGATGATGATATCCTTATGATTTGGTTGTAGAGAGGTTCGTCTTGGCACCTTTCTAGCTTGTTAAAGCTTGGGGAAGTTTCTATAATGAGGGGTAAACCTTTAACCTCTCAATGGTTTGAGGTAACCGAGGAAAACTTAATTTTTATAGTTGAATGTTAATTGTTTGTGACATGTGATTTATGAGTTTAATTTGATGATGCATATTGGCAAATATTTGATTGTGAAATGGTTTTGGAGAAGAGAAAACTTTGATTCTACCACCCTTAATGTTTTGTGAAATTACTTGTGATTTATTACTACGGGTGGAGAATTGTGATGAATTAAGTTTTAAATTATGAAGTATTTTTGTTATGTGAGCGTAAGTGTTGACAAAAGATTGTTAAAATGCATATTATGTGTGAAATGTGCATAGCATGATCATTGGTGGGAGTTTGCCTAGGAGAGGAGTAGATTGATTGAAATCCAATTGGTATTGGCAGTAACCGTTGGAATTGGGAACTAGCCTTGGCACTGACCGTTGGAATCGAGAGGTAGCCCTTGTCCCATAATTGATTCAGGGCTGTCCCACTTGTTGTATGAGGGACTCGAACCTAACTAGTCTCCATCAGTTCATAAGGGTGCTAGATTTAGGGTATAACACCCTATAGTTATTAATGTTTAGGGAAATCAGATTACATAAGTGAGTATGTTAACCTTGGCCTAGTAGCTCCTCACAAGTGGAAGGCTGGGTTAGTCTATGAAGGACGTAGCCTTGTGATAGCCACTGGTTTCATGTCGGAGGTAACAAAAGGATATAAAGTTGGCATATGATCATGCATATAAGTCCAGCCACATGGTTGTTAGTTTTGTAGTCTGGCATGTGTTTAGGGTGCATGGTTGTTATTTTTGTGACCCTGAGTTATGTTTTTGAAAATAACATGATATAATGTCTTGTGGCAAGCCTGGCTACATGGTTGTTAGTTTTGTGAACCGTGGCCCAATACTATATGATATATGTGTTATGTGCCTATTTGCATTTATTTACAATTAATATGTAATTGTAAGGGTTAAGCGAAATATTGTTACTAAGTGGTTGTACTCACCCCTCAAATTCTCAATATTTTTAGGGACTAGCTGATTGGATCTGAGTCAGGGAAAACACACAGAGACTTAGGATTTATGGAGTGAATCCTCTTTATGTCTCTCTTTAGTAGTTTACATGTGTAATTGTTAATGTATTTGCCAACTAGGATTAATTGTCATGATTGGTGTAATATTTGCATGATTTTATGTTTAACTAGTATATTTTATGCCCTGAGTTAGTGAGTTTTTGTTGTGAACCCGTGACTAGAGCCAAAATACTTATGCAAGTAGGAACATATGTATTTTTGAGAAATATGAATGAAATGGTTGATTTTGTGCAACTTTTCCTCCCCCTCTATGTTTTATGAAAATTGAGATTGAGTGGTGATTTTGTGAAACAAGTGTTTTTGGTTGTGCGTAGTGTGTTGCACGAGTCCACAAGGGTCCATTGAGTGTGGTCGGGGAGTTGGTATAGGCTATTGGCACGTGTGGTTGAGTTGGGACACCCCATTTAGGGAAATTTTGTGAAAATATATCAAAGTGGGTTTTAGTGTCCAACTTTTGATAGAAAATAAATTTGATTGTGAAACTAGTGCCATTAGCTAGAGCTTGGAGACAGCTTTGTATAGACATCAAAACCACCTCAATCAGACATCAAATAGAGATTTGGGACATTTCAAAAGTTTGCTCCTTATGCTGTCAAATGATAGCACTGATCTATCAAATTTCGTGCAATGCGCCATGGCGCATGGTGCCTCACGCCACGGCACATGGTACAGAGGAGACACACCACGGCGCACGAACCGTGAGCCACGACGCATGTGCCAAATTCTATGCAAACATCTTTTTTGAGTTTTAAAACTCATTTTTGGGTCCCAATTGATTTCCAAGTTTTCGCTTTATTTTCAAAACTCTGATTTGGAGTCTTTAAAACATGTTTGAGATTTGAATGGTTGAAAATTGAGATTCTTTAAAGTAAATTTTGAGAAATTCATTTATAAACCCTACAATTTGGTAATTCTTGTGAGTTAAGCCCTGGATTACTATAATTTGGAGTTAAGTATGATTTAACCTCAGGGAGGTTACAGTTTGGTATCAGTTTCTCTGGTTTTGAGAACTGGACTGTGGATTTATGAACTAAGTGAGAATTTATTTTGTGAATAGTGCATTTGCATATAGAAAGTTGGAAATTGACATTATACACATGTTTTCCCCTTTGAGCTAGTGTTAACTATTTTCCTTTTGTGGGATAACTTCCATCCTTACGAGGGGAGAATAGTGCAAACAAGAAATACTACCGACAACATTCCGGCAAATGTATCAAGACAAGTGCGGGAAGTCTTAGTGCAAGAGGAGAATATTGTCCCTAGTGAGCATGTTGAGATGGGACAAGGCTCGAGTCAAGCCAAAGAGCAACCAAAGCCTACAACAGGCAATGAAAATATATTGTTCGAGTTGAAGAGCATGATGGAAAGAATTGAATAGAGAATAGATGACCATGATGAGATTCTAAAGAAAAGACTGGAAGAGTCAAGCAAGACCGTAGAGAGAGTTGGTGGTCATGGTGGAGAAAGACTTGAGAGGGGAGAAGAAGAGGATTATTATAAAGAGAGTGGACTGAGAAGGCTTGAACCAATGAGGCCTAGAGGAAGAGAGCAAGAGAGCTCTATTGATTTAGCTTTAAAGAAGTTCATAAGATTGAATCCTCCATTATTTAAGGATTCCATGGAGAATAGAGTGACTTAGAGGTGCATAGATCGGTTGGAGATGATCTTTTTCATTATGACTTTCACGTCTCAGCAGTGAGTACTACTTGCTAGATTCCTGCTTGAGGATGCTACCAAGCAGTGGTGGGAGAGTGTGAGACCGATGGATGGGTCTCCATTGTCATGGAGTGAGTTTAAGAGGAGATTCTTCTCCTACTATTTTCCTACCTCCTTCAGAGTTGAGAAAGAGGCTGAGTTCTATCGGTTGCAACAAGGGAACATGAATGAAGAAGAGTTCATAGCTAAGTTTAATGAGTTGTCCAAATACTCGACCTACTTGAGGAATCATAATGATGAGTATTAGAAGGCTGAGCAATTACTTGAAAAGATATGGCCTGATTAGAAATAGTAGCTAGCACCCTTCGATATTGTCTCATCCAGCGATATGTGCAGTAAGCTGAGGGCAGTGGCCAGATGAGGTTGTAAGGCTGTGGACAGCTAGAGGAGAGATGGTAGGGGCCGTTTCTCTACATATACAGGTCCTACTAGTGGTGTTGGCAAGAGAGCTAGATATAGCTCTAGACTATTTGGATTGGGTAGCAATGGTAGTAAGAAGAGAAGTTTATAAAGGGATTCACATTCTAGAGGTTCCCAGATGAGGAGTAATGTCCCCAGGAATATAGGTGGGCGAAGTTAAGCTTCGAGACAGGATTTTGCTACTACGGTAGCTAGATCGATTAGAGCCTTACAGTGCAGCAAGTGTGGAAGAACTATATTGAGGAATGCTAGACATGTTTCAAGTACCACAAGGCTGGGCATATTGCTTGGTATTCCCCCAAGAATGCTCCTTATAGTGATCAGAGGTCTGCTATTCTTAGTTATGTGTTTGCTATGATAAGAGAAGAGGCTGAAGCTTCCCTGAAGCTTATCCATGGTATGATTTCTTTAAGTAATCAACAAATTTATGTTTTATTTGATTCTGGTACCACTTACTCGTTTGTCTCCAATGAGTGTGCACAAAGACTGAAATT
Source organism: Prosopis cineraria (assembly GCF_029017545.1). Taxonomy (NCBI): domain Eukaryota; kingdom Viridiplantae; phylum Streptophyta; class Magnoliopsida; order Fabales; family Fabaceae; genus Prosopis; species Prosopis cineraria. Next base: position 19,832 of record NW_026555711.1, on the reverse strand, counting down.
GCATGTGGTTGAAATGCCTTTCATGATGAATGTGTCTACATTGGCTGGTGCTTCAGTGAGAACCAGTCGAGCTTGTTTGAAAGTTGAGTTGAAATTTAGTGAAATAGTCACAAGTATTGATTTAATTTGTTTGCCTATGTCAGGAATTGATGTGATAATTGGCATGGATTAGTTGTCTGCTAATAGAGCAATGTTTGATTGTATTAGAAAGATAGTTTCATTGCTAGTGTACATGGCAACTACAATGAATAATAAGACTACACATTTTGTACCTGTTACTACTCTGGAGACTCCCAAGTTCATATTAGTAGTACAAATGGAGAAATCAATAAAGGAAGGATGTCAAGCTTTCATCGTGTTTTGCTTAATACATGGAGTATACGATGGAGCAATAGACAAGATTGGAGTTGTCAATAAGTTTCCTAAGGTGTTTGCAGATGAAGTGTCAGGATTGCCACCAAAGAGGGAGATTGAGTTCTTAATCGACTTGGTACCTGGTACAGAGCCAATCTCTAAGGCTCCATATCGGATGGCTCCAACAAAATTAAATGAGCTTAAGAAGCAGCTAGAGGAGTTATTAGAGAAGGGATTGATTAGACCTAGTGTTTCACATTAGGGTTCGCCTGTTCTGTTTGTCAGGAAGAAAGATGGTAGCTTGAGATTGTACATAGACTACTGATAGCTGAACAAGGTAACAATTAAGAATAAGTACTCGTTACCCTAAATTGACGACTTATTGGATCAGTTAGCTAGAGCATCGGTATTCTTTAAGATTGATTTGAGATCCGGCTATCACCAGTTGAGAGTAAAAATGGATGATGTGCCGAAGATTACTTTCAGAATGAGATACAGGCATTATGAATTTCTTATTGTGCCCTTCGGGTTGACGAATGCACCCGCAATCTTTATGGATTATATGAATCGAATCTTTACGTCCTATTTGGACAAATTCATAGTAGTCTTCATTGATGATATTTTAATATACTTGGTTGATGAGGAAGAACATGCTAAGCAATTGCAGATTGTGTTGCAAATTCTAAAAGAGAAGAAGCTTTATGCAAAGTTGAGCAAATGTGAGTTCTGGTTGCGTGAAGTGAAGTTTTTAGGCCATATAGTATTGGCCAGTAGTATTATAGTTGATCCTCATAAGGTGGATGCGGTACTACAATGGGAAAGACTGACTTCTGTGATCGAGATCCAAAGTTTCTTGAGTTTAGCAGGATATTATAGGAGGTTTATTCAGGGATTCTCCTAGATTGCATCTACTTTGATCAAATTGACTAAGAAAGATCATCCTTTCATATGGATTGACAAGTATGAAGAGGCTTTTCAAGAGTTGAAGTAGAGATTGATGACTGCACCTATGTTGACCATTCTAGATTCGAAATTACCATTTGTGGTTTATGCAGATACGTCACTTAAGGGTCTTAGATGTGTTATAATGAAAGATGACAGAGTTATGGCATATGTTTCAAGACAGTTAAGACTGCATGAGGAGAACTATCCTACCTATGATCTTGAGCTTGCAGCAATGGTGTTTGTGCTTAAAATATGGTGACATTACCTTTATGGTGTGCAATTTGAGGTATACAGTGACCACAAAAGCCTCAAATATCTAGTTGATTAGAAAGAGTAGAATATGCAGCAGTAGAGATGGATGGAGTTCTTGAAGGATTACAATTTTGAGTTAAAGTACCATCCTGGTAAGGCTAATGTAATAGCTGATGCGTTAAGCTGGAAGATGCTACACGTAGCATTCTTGATGATGTAAGAGCACAAGATGCTAAAGGATTTCTCTAATGAACATAAGAATATTTCTAATTTCACATCAAACAACTTGAATGTCAAGGTGATTACAAGTGAATTCTGGAAAGAATTGAGAAAAGCACAATTAAAAGACGAGTATTTATTGAAATCTGGGACGACATTAAGGAAAAGCGAATGATGGCTTTTAGTTTCAGTAATGATGGTTTCTTGTTGTATCACGAACGTATGTGTGTTCCTAATGATAAGGTGATTAGAGAGACTATACTATCGAAAGCTCACAGGAGAAAGCTAACAATTTACCCTGGTACTACTAAAATGTACCAAGATATGAAGAAGCGATGGTGGTGGCACAGAATGAAGCAAGATATGACTAAGTTCGTTTCTAGGTGTTTGACATGTCAGAAAGTCAAGATAGAACACCAAAGGCCACCTAGGCTATTACAACCCTTAGAAATCCCAATGTGCAAATGGGATAGTGTGTCTATAGATTTTATAATGGGATTGCCTCGTACATAGGCGAGTCATGATGCTATATAGGTAATTGTGGACAGACTGACTAAGTCTGCTCACTTCCTAGCCATTAAAGTAGATTATACCTTAGAGAGATTTGCTAAGGTTTATGTCCAAGAGATAGTACAGTTGCATAGGGTACCGAAAGAGATTATGTTAAATCATGATCCAAGGTTCACATCGAACTTCTGGAGAGCTTTATACTAGGCTTTAGGTACTAAATTAAAGTTTAGTACAGCCTATCACCCACAAACTGATGGACAAACTGAGAGAACGATTCAAACTCTTGAGGATATGTTGCGAGCGTGTGCTGAGTTTAATGGAAGTTAGGATAAACACTTACCACTTGTGGAGTTTGCTTATAACAATAACTTTCATGCAAGTATTCAGATGGCTCATATAAAGCTTTATATGGATGAAAGCATCGATCGCCTCTTTACTGGACTGAGTTAAGTGAGAGAAGTGTTTTGGGTCTAGATTTGGTGGATCAAACCACAGAAAAGATAGAGGTAATTCGATAGAAGTTGTTGACTGCCCAAAGTCAGCAGAAGAGTTATACAGATAAGAGAAGGAGACGGCTAGAATTTATGGCCGGAGACCATATATTCTTGAAGGTATCGCTTGTGACTGGTATTGAGAGGTCTATTTGAGCCAAGAAGTTAACTCCCAGATATATTACTCCGTTTGAGATTCTAGAGAGGATTGGGCCTTTGGCATATTAGATTGCATTACCCCTACATTTGTCGAGTGTACATGATACGTTTCATGTCTCACAACTCAAGAAGTACCAACCCGATCCGTCTCACATTATTAAACCAAAAGAGGTAGAACTACGAGAGAATTTGACTTACTGGACTGAGCCAAAAAGGATAGCTGATGTGAAATATAAGCAGCTAAGAAACAAGACTATCCATTTAGTGAACGTGATATGGAAGGGAATAACTCCCGATGATGCTACTTGGGAAATGGGGGAGAAAATAAGGGAAAATTAGCCCCATATTTTTCAGTGAGGGAAGATTTATATGATTTACCAAATTTTAGGGACCAAATTCTTAAAAGGAAGGGAGAGTTGTAACATCTGAAAAATTTTGACCCTGATTTATTAATTTAATTAGGGTAGTTAGTGAGTTAATGAAATATGTGGCTAGAGGGGCTTAACTTAGCATAATTGTTATGATTTTTGCCCTAAAAGTGGGTCTAAATCGATGGAGGGTCACCCGGGCAAGGAAAGAGGATGAAAAAGTGAAGAGTTATGTTCTGTGCCACACGTCGCGACATGTGGTTGGTCTGCCACAGTGCATGGACACCATTTGAACAGAACGGGCTCCTCTATGCCATGCACCGTGGTGAATGGCATTGTGCATCATGATGCACGGATAAAAATTTGATAAATAAGCTCGTGAGCTGCGTGAAAACAGAAGAGAGAAAGAGAGAGGAGAAAAACAAAGAGCTTAGTTTTGGCTCTGCTAAGGCATGATATTTGGCCCCATTGTTAATAGATTGGAGCTCCCAAAAAAACACCCAAGGTAAGATCATGGTGCTTTCTCCTTCCTTTCTCTCCCTCATTTATGATTATTTATGATAGGGTTTGAGTTGGGAGATGAATTTTTGGTCCATAAGAGTATGGGTCTGATTCCATTAGTTAAAATGAGATTAATAGGGGTGATTTAATGTTGAACACCACATTAATGATTTTAGAAGTGGTTGGTCCATGGGAGCATCAAATGTCTAAAAATTGGTATTTATGAGGTAGTTGAGAAAGGTTAATGTGCATTAATGATGGTTTGAGGTATTATTAATGATAATATACATTAGTGGAATCTAATGAGCCCATTAGGTATGAATGGGTAGTGGTTATGAGTTGGTAAAATAGTGTATGAGGAGTTTTTATATTGATAGAGCTTAAAGAGCTAGATGATGATGATATCCTTATGATTTGGTTGTAAAGAAGTTCATCTTGGCACCTTTCTAGCTTTTTGAAGCTTGGGGAAGTTTCTATAGTGAGGGATAAATCTTTAACCTCTCAATGGTTTGAGGTAACCAAGGAAAACTTAATTTTTATAGTTGAATGTTAATTGTTTGTGAAATGTGATTTATGAGTTTAATTTGATGATGCATATTGGCAAATACTTGATTGTGAAATGGTTTTGGGGAAGAGAAAATTTTAATTCTACTACCCTTGATGTTTTGTGAAATTACTTGTGATTTATTACAATGGGTGGAGAATTGTGATGAATTATGTGTTAAATTCTGAAGTATTTGTGTTATGTGAGTGTAAGTGTTGAGAAAAGATTGTTAAAATTCATAGTATGTGTAAAATGTGCATAGCATGATCATTGGTGGGAGTTCGCTTAGGGAGAGGAGTAGATTGATTGAAATCCATGTGGTATTGGCAGTAACCATTAGAATCGGGAACTAGCCTTGGCACTAACTATTAGAATTGGGAGGTAGCCCTTGTCCCATGGTTGATTTGGGACTGTCCCACTTGTTTTATGAGGAACTCGAACCTAACTAGTCTCCACCAGTTCATGAGGAGGGTAGATTAGGGGTATGACACCTCATGATTGTTAGTATTGGGGGGAACTGAATTATATAAGTGAGTAAGTTAACCCTGGCCCGGTAGCTCCTCACAAGTGGAAGGTTGGGTTAGTCCATGAAGGACATAGCCTCATGATAGCCACTGGTTTCGTGTCAGAGGTAACAGAAGGATATAAGGTTGGCATATGATCGTGAATATAAGTCTGGCCATATTATTGTTAGTTTTGTGGTCTGGAATGTGTTAAGGGCGCATGGTTGTTATTTTTATGACCCTGAGTTATGTTTTTGAAAACAACATGATATAATATCTTATGGCAAGCCCGGTCACATGGTTGTTAGTTTTATGAACCGTGGCCCAATACTATATGATGTATGTGTTATGTGCCTATTTACATATATTTACAATTAATATGTAACTGTAAGGGTTAAGTGAAACTTGGTTACTAAGTGGTTGTACTCACCCCTCAAATTCTTAATATTTTCAGGGACTAGCTAATTGGATCCAAGTCGGGGAAAACACACAGAGACTTAGGATTGGTGGAGTCAATCTTCTTTATGTCTCTCTTTAGTAGTTTACATGTGTAATTGTTAATATATTTTCCAACTAGGATTAATTGTCATGATTGGTGTACTGCTTACATGATTTTGTGTTTAACTAGTGTATTTTATGCTCTGGGTTAGTGAGTTCTTGTTGTGAACCCGTGAGTAGGGCCAAAATACTTGTGCAAGTAGGAACAAATGTATTTTTGAGCAATATGAATGAAATGATTGATTTTGTGCAACTTTTCCTCGCCCTCTATGTTTTGTGAAAATTGAGATTGAGTGGTGATTTTGTGAAATAGGTGTTTTTGAATGTGTGGTGTGTTGCATGAGTTTGTAAAGGTCCATTGAGTGTGGTCAAAGGGTTGGTGTAGGCTATTGGCATGTTTAATTGAATTAGGACACCTAATTCGGGAAAATTTTGTGAAAATATGTTAAAATGGGTTTTAGTGTCCAACTTTTGATAGAAAATGAATTTGAGTGTGAAACTAGTGTCATTAGCTAGAGCTAGGAAAAAGCTCTGTGTAGACACTGAAACCACCTCAATGGATTTGGATGGAGTTTAGGACGCGTCAGAAGTTCACTCCCTATGTTCTCAAATGACAGCATTGATCTATCAAATTTCATGCAATGCGTCACGGTACATGGTGGCTCACGCCGCGGCGCATGGTACAAAGGAGACACGTTACGGCGGACAAACCATAAGCCACGGCACACGTGCCAAATTCTGTGTAAACATCTTTTTTGAGTTTTAAAACTCATTTTTGGGTCCCAATTGATTTTCAAGCTTTCGCTTCGTTTTCAAAACTCTAATTTGGAGTCCTTAAAACATGTTTGAGATTTGAATGGTTGCAAATTAGGATTCCTTGAAATAGATTTTGAAAAATTCATTTATAAATCCTACAATTTGGTAATTCTTATGAGTTAAGCCCTAGATTACCATAATTTGGAGTTAAGTGTGATTTAACCTCAGGGAGGTTACATATTGAGTGTTCAAAACCTCTAAGTGGGAGAGGAAATCTAACATATAAAGTGTGAAGTTGAGTGCTTAGGCCAAGGTAGCCCTCACATAGACTGTAAGTCAGGCTGGCTTCAGGAGGGAGTTAGCTTTGACTGCTCAGGATTCACGTTGAAAGGGCACAGGCGATTCAGTAGATTAGATCTTGCCTTAAATTATGTTTTGTGCCTATAAAGGTATAAGTGGGTATAAGATTTACCTACGAGTTAAAGAGTGTCAGGGGGCATTCTGTTGGTCAAGAAAAGCCATAACGACTTATGTCATACATTCATGCATTTGAAATGGCTAAATTATATATTATGTTAAATCTATTATTCGTTTATTTGATTATGGCTTACTTTATAATAATCAATGTAGATTTCTCTGTTACTGAGATTGTGATTGTCTCACCCCTTTCTTTACAATATTTATAGGTCTAGGCGAAAGATCCAGTGGTGGACAAGAAAAAGAGCCAAGCTAGGGGTTTGCTTGTGATTTGTAAAGAACAACATCCCCTTTTCTTTTGAGCAAGTATACTGTAATGTATTTAGGATTAGGGTGCCAGTAGGATGTGGCTGTACATATATGTGAATATGTGTGGATTGTGTGCTTGTGCATGAATTTTTGCTACTTGTAGACTTGTGGCTAGGAAACTTGGTTATGGTGTGTGGTTTTGATGGATTCATTTAGTAGACCAAGTTTCTACTACAAGCAAATGATTATTTTAGTATGTATGTGAATATATGTGATTCTACAAGAAAATACAAAGTGGTTGCATTGTGAATGGTGTATTATGGGCAAAATACACCTTGGATAAAGAAAGTGGGTTCGTGGGCCCCATGAGGATCTCTAAGCCAAGCAAAAATATTTAGTATATGCATTTATATAAATACATGGTGTTTGGATTGATTTTTGACTACTCTTGTATGATTTGTGCATTTTGGGGTTTTAGGATCCATTTTGGAAAAGGCACCCGAGTGGTCAAATTTTGATGTGTGAGAGTTTTCCATCATTTGAATGTTCTATTAGGTACTTTTAGTCCTATTTGATGTGCCCAAAGTGTTCCCACAAGTTTGTGACCCTTAAGATGAGATTTGGACAATTTTGAAAATGGTTTTTACCAAAAAACTATACTTTTGCATCTGGGTGTCCAAATCTCAATCTGACCGTTGGATTTCTCTAAAATTTAGATCACAATTAAAAATTTTTATAAGCTTTGTGTGGGCTTTAGATTCACCTCAATCCAACGCCAAACGGAGAAATAGCACACTCCAGAATTTGGTTTGGAGGTGCTATCATGACAGAATTAAATTGCTGTCATGATAACAACAGTGCTGATGTTGGGACGCACGCAAATTTTAATCCGTCTATTAGATCTTTTTAAAACTTGGTATACTAGTAGTACTCTTTAAAAGTAACAAGTAGGCTCTAGAATCACTCTGATCGGAGGTTGGATGATGAAATGGTGTACTCTAAATATTGATTCGGAGATGCTATCATGATAGTAAAAATGTCTAAATTTGTAATATATTCAAATTTTAATCTGACCGTTAGATCTTTTTAAAATTTAGAGAATTATTATACACATTAGAAGTGATGTGTTAGCTTTGAAAGCACTTCAATCGGAGGCCAGACAATGAATTGGCATCTTTTAAGAGTTTGCCTGAGAGGGCTATCATGACAGCAGATTAATGTTATCATGACAGAAATTAAATGCCCTTGTTTGCCTAGTTTGCTTCCATGTACTATACCATAATTCTTCAAACTTTCCTAAAAAAATTAATTTAAATGTGTGTTTTGCTATTGTGTAGATTGTTTGATAGTTTAAATAGTGTGTTTCCTAAGTTAGTTTTAGGATCAACTCCTTAACCATACTTAGTTTGTTTGACTTGGGTGATTTTTGGATAACATTCAGGGTTTAAGTATTACATAGCCACTTGTGCTAAAACTTTTTAAGGGACTCTAACCTAACTTGTCTTTACTTATTCTCTGAGGAGATTAGTTTAGGGTTAACAACACTTTAAAGATTTACGAATGGGGAAAACTATGGTCCAAGAGTAAATGTAGTAACATCTGGCCGAGTAGCTCCTCATGGTTACTAAGTTTAGGTTAGCCCATTCACACAGATGTAGACCTATTTAATTTAATAACCCATGGTTTCAATCAAAGCAATGAAGGGTTTATAATAGAGATTAATGATCATGCATTTGATTAAGTAAATGTCACGTGGTTAATGAATTTGTAATTGTGGTAATATGTGCTATTCATGTGAAAATGGTTTCTATAATTGCTCACTTTGCATGACTATGATTAATTGACTTGTGTGTGTGATAGGAAATTAGTCGCTTATCCTCAAAATTACACTAAAGCTAACCCTAATGCAATATAGGACTAACCTTAGGTCATCTCCCAAGGAATGGTTTTAAGTCTAATTGAAAGTTATCTAGTGAAATAAATCAACTAAAGTTTGTAGGAATTTAGTTACCTAGCTAATTATCTAAACTAATTACCTAATGTGTAAGTAATTAAAATGCTAGTGAAAGTGAGTGAAATGAACTTCCCTTTTCACAATAATGGAACCCTAGAGATTAGTTGATTTTGGACTCATTATCTTCTCATGATTAGGCTAAGTTTAGCTTCCCTTTCCTCTTGACTAAAGCTGTCATGACTTAAGAAAATTATCCTAAGCCAATTAACCTAATTACTAACCTCCCTAGGTCTTAGATTAAAGTCCCTAGTTCAATTAACCAATTGGTGAAGACATTAGCCAAGTGATTCACTCAAAATCCTCTCTCAACAGCCATGGTGAAACACATAAATTGAGCAACCATAAGATTATGTCAAGCTACTCAACAACACAAGCATTAACACCACAAGATTATGCAATATTAACACAAGATATTCACTAATTGAAAAACACAAGATTATGTGCCAAACAAAGAGTGGCAAAATTCAGTCATGGCTGTCCAAGGAAGAAATTAAATGAAACAATCCTCTCTCTTTACATCAACATCAAATTCAAATTAGAATTTATAAGTTAAGATGATTAAACCCTAGATTAAGGAATCTAACCATCTAGTAAAAAGAGAAGAGGATAGGAAACAAAAGAACTTAGCCAATTTGAAGCTCAAGACTCATCCTCCATCTTTATCTCTCTAGGATTCCACAAAGAAACTTAGCCAATCTTCATCTTCAAGAACCCTAGTGATTGCTTATGAAGGCCAAACTCCATAGCTCTTGAATGATGGAAATGAGCTTCAATCCTTGTGAAAATGGAAGGGATGGAACGAAAATGAAGAGAGGAGAAGAATGGTATGAGTTTTGTGGAGGTTTGGTGGCTGAAAATGGAGGTTAGGGTGCTGGAAAATGAAGAACAAAAGAGAGAAAATGAAGAACACTATAAACAAGAGAGAGAGAATGTGGAAGATGAATGAGATATGTGTTGGATCCCATTTGGGGTTTAAAATGGCGTGCTCCTTGGTGTCTCCCATCAGCTGAAGCTTAATTAAAATAAGGAAAAAGAAATTAAAATGTAAATGGGAGCCTTGTCACACTTGCAAGGTGGCAACTTCCTATTGGTTTGTAGATGATTCCAATGTGTGCCTAATTTCCCATGTGTCATCCACATCATTTTAGCTGATTTAACCCCTCAAAATAATCATAATTCACGTGCAAACCATCAGCCATTGACCTCAAGGAGTGTTGACCTCAATTGCCCAATTGATGCATAAGTCACATGCCACCTATGTCACATAAATCACATAATTCAATTAAATAGCATATGATATAATAAAATCTAATTCATGTCTAGAATTAAATTCATAATTAGAAGGGAGAATTTATTAAATTAACCAAGTTTCAGGCTGCACAAAATTATATAAAAATTTCCACACAAAGGCAAACCAAAAACTAAGACAAACTAAGACACTTAAGAAAGTGTTGACTTTTTTATTTAATTACTCCCAAACTAAAATGAATTTTAAAAATATAATTTCACCATTCATCAAGTAGACATAAAATGCACTTTGTCAATTTTTCTTGTACATTTTCTCAAAAGTTCATTTTTTGGACCAAAATGCCCCTAGTGCACTGAACCTAGAAACTTAGGTAAAGTTCCAAATCTAATGTAATGTGTGCACTTGAAGGTGATAAATCATTAATAAAATGGTCTTAATTGAAAAATAAAAGTGGGTAACAAATGTGTTCTATCAGTGTGCATGACTTAGGTTATCTTGGTTATTAAGTGATTGTACTCACCATTTCATTTAACATTTTATAGGCACTAGATCCAAGCAAGATAAAGAAAAAACACTAGAGGCTTAAGAACCTTGTTTTCTACTATAGGCTTCTTGCATTTTGATTTAAATGTGTATTGTATTTGATATTGCTAACTAGGAGCATACTTTGACATTTACTTGCACCATTTACATGTTTATTTTAATTGGTGGTATTTAGGGCGCTAAGGTTGGAGTATGGGATATTGAAGCCTATGTATAGTGTAATATGTACCTTGATGTTACCAGAACACAGCACAAACATTATTTTGATAACTAAGATTAAGCAAATTCTTATATTAGTTTACCATAATAGATAAGGGTTTAAAGTCAATGAAATTACAATATAGGATCCCAAAAAAATCCTTTTTAGAAAACATTTGAGCTCAAACAGTAGATTAAAACAATATTAAAAGAAATACAAAAGCATGGCAAAAGAAAGAGCATTAAATAAGGATTAAAATGGAAAATTAGACAAGGTCTAACTAGCTCTATTCACCATGACACAAGTGTCACCCATCACAACAAATGGCACAAAGGAGGAAGCCCTCTTGCTATAATGTATTACTACTATCATGACAATACTCTAGGACTAGCTTCCGAAGCACACTATTTCACTATCTGATGACTAATTCAAGTGATTCTAGTGTCTACACATAACTAATTAAGCCATCTAACTATTAGCATTGATTTTTACAATGAAATACTTTGTCTTTTAAAAATTGAACACCTAAGAGTAAAAAGTTTCTTTTCCACTTCAAAACATGCCCATAGATGCCCAAAACCACAAATCGAATGCCAATAGCCTAAGGATCACCTAAACCAACTCACATAGAAAACAAAGCACTTAATAAAGCAATTAAACTCATACACATACATCTCAATCATAAATTGGCCATCAACACCCTGGTTTAATATTAGTCAAGGGGTAAATGCATAATTCAACATAATATTTTCATGGTCATCAATAGATACATAATTACTGCCACTATGACATTTGCATGAGTATTTCAGCCTTTTCAATCACAATACAACAATCTAGGTGGAAATACACCAAAATAATATCTCATCATCTTACAAGTGCAGCAAAATAATGTATATCCTAAGTTAGCATAAACGTGTGTATATATATATATATATATTTACTTACACAGGTACCAAAAGAATAAAGCTATACAATTGATAGCTCCTCTAGTTCCCAATAGTATCATTCTTCACTTTGCCCATATTAGAGCCTTCAATTGTAAAATATAGCCATGGGAGTGAGAATAATGTCTTAGTAACTAAAAAATCTAATCTATCTACAAGTATGGTAGAATAGCATATGAGAATATGAAGTGGCTAACAAAACAAGTTATTCAGATACTATTAACAAATGAATATATATATATATATATATGTGGATCCCAAGAAAATCCATAATCAACACACTACTTTATTTCCTCTGATTGGATCTGTCTGCTAGTAACTCAATAGGATCAAGTCTACTTGATTGGATTGGCTTAAGCTTACCAATCATAGGAGGCAGCCCCAATTAAAGATGCCTTCACCCATTCTCAAACCATAAATTCCCCCGTTCTCAAATATCTAAGTTGTCGTATGTCCAATCTACTACAAAGATAATACTGAGGCTTTCAAACAAAAAAAATTAAGCACTGAGGCCTCCAAGGTGCCAATGCATCATATAAATTTCAAAAAATATAACCGTTGTAACATCTAAAAAATTTTAACCTTAGTTTATTAACCTGATGAGGGTAATTAGTAAGTTAATGAGGTGTGTGGCCAGAGGGGCTTAACTTGGCATCATTGTTGTGATTTTAGCCCTAAAAGTGGGTCTGGATCGATGGTGGGCCACCTGGGTAAGGAAAGAGGGAAGAAAAGAGAAGAATTGATCTTTATGCCATATGTCACGATATGTGTTTGGTCCACTATGGCACACAAAGACAATTTAGATGTAACGGGCTCCTCTGTGCCATGATCCTTGATGGAGGGCATCATGCATCACAGTGTACGACAAAATTAGATATATCTTATTCATTTCTGCTTGAGAAAAACAGAAAAAGAAGAAGAAAAATGAAGAGCTTGACTTGGCTCCGCTAAGGTATGACATTGGGTTCTATTATTGATAGATTGAATCTCTCAAACACTCAAGGTAAGATTATGGTGCCTTCTTCTTCCTTTCTCTCCCTCATTTATAATGATTAGTGGTAGGGTTTAAGTTGGGAGATGGATTTTCGCTCCATAGGAGTATGGGTCTAATTTGATTAGTTAAAATAAGAATAATGAGAGTTGTTTAATGTATTGGAACACCACATTGATTATTTTAGAAGTGGTTGGTCCATGGGAGCATTTAATATTTAAAAATTGATATTCATGAGGTAGTTGGGAGAGATTAATATGCATTAATGATGGTTTGAAGTGTTGTTAATGATAATGTGCATGTATGGAATTTAATGACCCATTGTGTATGAATAGGTAGTGATTATAAGTTGATAAAAATAGAGTGTGTGGAGTTTTATGTTGATAAAGCTCCAAGAGATAGATAATGATGATGTTCTTGTGGTATGAATTAGTGACGTTCATTTTTGGCACCATTCGAGCTTGTTGAAGCTTTGAAAAGTTGGTATAGCAAGAAGTAAACCTTTGACCTCTCAAAAGTTTGAGGTAACCAGGGAAAACTTAATCTTTATAGTTGAATGTTAATTGTGTTTGTGAAATATGATTTATGAGTTAAATTGATGATGCATATTGGCAAAGTGTTGAGTTGTGAAATGGTTTTTTGGAAATAAAACCTTGATTTTTTCACCCTTGGTGTTTTATGAAATTAATTATGATTTATTACTATGGGTGGAGAATTGTGATATATTATGTGTTGAATTATAGAGTATTGAGTTATGCAAGTTCATGTATATTAAATTAATTATTAAAATGCATATTATGTGAGAAATGTGCATAGCATGATCATTGGCGGGAGTTCACCTGGGGAGAGGAGTAGATTGATTGAAATCCAAGTGGTATTGATAGAGACCATTGGAATTGAAAACTAGCCTTGGCACCGACCGTTGGAATCGGGAGGTAGCCCTTGTCCTATGGTTGATTTGAGACTGTCCCACTTGTTCTATGAGGGACTCAAATCTAACTAGTCTCTACTGATTCATGAGGAGGCTAGATTATGGGTATGACACCCCATGGTTGTTAGTATTAGTGGAAACCAGATTATATAAGTAAGTTAGTTAACTTTAGCTCGGTAGCTCCTCACAAGTGAAAGGCTGAGTTAGTTCGTGAAAGACGTAGCAACATGATAGCCACCGGTTTTGTGTTGGAGGTAACAGGAGGATATAAGTTTGGTATCCAATCATACATATAAGTACAGCCACATGGTTGTTAGTTTTGTGGCCCGGCATGTGTTGAGGGCGCATGGTTGTTATTTTTGTGACCCTGTTATGTTTTTGCTAAATTTCATGATAAGTGTTTTATGGCAAGCTAGTCACATAATTGTTAGTATTGTGAATCGTGGCCAAGTATTATGTGCTAATTGTGCTTATTTGCCTTATTGTATTTATTTACAATTGATATGCAACTATATGGGTTAAGTGAAACTTTATTACTAGTGGTTGCACTAACCCTTCAATTCTCAATATTTTTAGGACCTAGCTCATTGGATCCATGTCGAGGAAAACACACAGAGGCCTAGGATTTGTGGAGTAATCCTTTATATGCCTCTTTTTATTACTTCCATATGTATTTGCTAATGTAATTGCCAACTAGGATGGTTTGACATACTTTATGACTACTTTATGCCTCTTTATGACTACTTTATGATTTTGTGATCCACGAGTCACTTTTTGCATAAAGTCTGTTTTTGAGTTTTAAAACTCATTATTTGGGTCCCAATCGATTTTCAAGCTTTCATTTTATTTTCAAAACTTTGATTTGGAGTTATTAAATTGTATTTGAGATTTGAATTGTTGTAATTGGGATTCCCTTGAAAGAATTTTGAGAAATTTCGTTTTTAAAAACATACAATTTGGTAATCCTTTGAGGGTTAAACCCTAGATTACCATGATTCGAAGTTAATTACAATTTAACCTCTAGGAGGTTACAACCATCCTAGGGTGAACTCCCACCCTATCATAATGATCATACACAACAACTCAATCCAAAATAGCCGCATCTACATGTTGATCAATTCCAAATCATTCACTAACATATCAAATCATAAGCAATTTCACAAGTGTATTCATATATATGGTTTTGGCATCAAAAAAATCTTTCAAACACACACACACACACACACACACACACATATATATATATATATTCTACTTCACATATGTTCAAATCATAATTAACATTTATATTGATATATTACTAATTTAAAACAATAGAGTGTATTTTCTCAATCTTACAACTATTCAAACACACAAGTAAAAGGATTAAATTATCTAGTTATCTTAACTCTTTTGTCACAAAAACGGTTACCATCGCAATTTAACAACACCCTTAGCTTCCACTAGCTCAAAAGTGTTTGATTAGTATTAATCTAAAATATTAAACACTAGTCATTAATTTACAATTCTAATAAATACCCTTTTAGCATAAATTTGGGTATCCATACTGCCCAAATTTTCTCTTTTGTACAAACAACACTCTCAACCTATTTCATTAGCTTTAACTAGCATCCATAAAGTTAGATAATACAAAATTTCTATCCAAATTTCTCCCGAGACTCAAATTTACACCTAGGTTTCATCCAAATCCTAGCTCAAAATTCTAACTAATTTTATTATCATCAAACTTAGGTGTAGAAGCTTAAATTAACTCCCCCTCGACCCAAAGACCATAATGGGTTAGGTTAAAACCTTAAAAGAGTTGAAAACAACACCCAACTCTACCCCAACTCACTATAAATTCATATAAAGAAGAGAGAGGATGGAAAGGAAGCTTGCTAATATGTATTGCTAGCTTAAAATGCCTTCAAATAGGTATAAAAACTGAAGCCTTAGCTAAGAAATACTCTCCTTCAATCGGCCTTATCATTTTCCTTACTCTCCCATTTTGTTTCTAACACTTACAAATAGATGATTTAATCATATTTTATCATATCCACTACAGTGGACTAAATTAAATTTAGGCCTTACTTGATGCTCGATCTACCTG
Organism: Prosopis cineraria; assembly: GCF_029017545.1. Taxonomy (NCBI): domain Eukaryota; kingdom Viridiplantae; phylum Streptophyta; class Magnoliopsida; order Fabales; family Fabaceae; genus Prosopis; species Prosopis cineraria. The sequence continues at coordinate 4,046 of NW_026555711.1, read as the reverse complement.
AATGCTAATCTAGCTCACTTCCAAAGCTGTCTATAAGTTCAATAACCTTATTAGTAGTTTCAAAACACCATTAATTCATTAATTGCCCAAATGTTACCATTTGCCCTTGTTAAACACTTAAAATTTCAATTTTTGAAACTTGAGGATGTTACAGGTAGGGCCAAAATGTTAATGCAAGTATTGTTATGAATAATATCATGTTTGGATGAATATTTTGTGAACTTATATTGAGAAACTCCCCCATCTATTTTTAGAAATCATGGGGTTGAGGGATGAAATTGAAATGTATGTTCTTTTGAATTGTTGTAGTGCGTTGCATATGTTTTCCTATATTCTTTGAGTTTGGTATAGGTGTGAAAAAGTGTAAAAATATGACTAGTTTGGGTTTTGGTTATTGATAATACATTATTTACATACTTTATCTAGACTATTTAGGACTCATTTTTTCATGTTTTATTCCTCATTATATGCATTTATGGTGTTAAAAGTAAGCAAATTGCCTATGGGTTGAAATTGTGTAATAGGTACATTTTGGTCTAAAAATTAAACTTTTGAGAAAACATATGAGAAAATTAGACAAAGTTTATTTTAAGTGTAAAATAAGAGTGGTCAAATTAGATTTTACAAATTTATTTTAATTTGAGAGTAAGTAAACACAAGTCAACACATTTCTTTGACTTGTCAAAGTATGCTTATTTGACCTAGTTTTGGGTTTGTACTTGTGTGGGAATTTTATACAAATTTGTGCACCCAAGGTCTTAGATATTTTAGTAAATTCTCCTTTCTAAGTATAAAGTTAATTTTTCACTTTAATTAGATTACATGATGTCACATATTATTAAATTGAATTATGTGCATTTTATGACATAACTGACATGTGACATGTGCATCAATTGAGCAAGGAGGTCAAAGCTTCAAAACTGATTCAAATATGTCATGCTCTCTCCTTAATTGGGTGGACTAGACCTAGTTAAAATGAGAATGATGCATGAGATTAATTTGACATACAATGGAATCATCTATAAGCCTATAGGAGAGTGCCACATAGCAAGCCTTTTCCATATGACTTAGTTCCACTTGCATTTATTTTATTTATTTTATTTTATTAATTGGAGTTGATGAGAAATCCATTATGCAAGTCCTTTCCCTCATAATTTCATATTCAACACAATTAAAATTCATCACCTTCATTTCGTCTTTCATTTTCTTTTTCTTGTTCATCTTGTTCTTCATTTTCTCTTATTTCTCTCTCTAAAACCCTAGCCCTCATCTTCACATCTAGCCATTGGATCCTCACTAACCACCACCATTCTTCTCCTCTCATCATCCTCTTTTCATCTATATCACTTGATCATCCATCCAAAGCCTCAAACTCAAGTTGAAGCCATAAAGAATTTTGGCCAAATGGAGATTACCTTAAAGACTTCAATAGAGCTTGAAGGCTAGGCTCATTTCAATTTCTAAAGGGAGAATGAAGGAGGATGAGCTATCATGTTTGACCTGAACCTTTAGCTAAGGATTACTTTGACCTAGCTCTTCCATTTTACTTCACTTTTTGATTCTATATTTAGGTTGCATTGTGATTGGCTTGGACTCTAATTTGGGTAAACTTGATTGTAGTGGAAGATGACTTGTTTAAATTTTTCTTATAATTTTGACTCTCTCATCAATGCTGCCATATTGATAAATGACATAATCTTATAGGTTATTAATGTAAATTTTCTTGGAAATAATCTTGTGGATTGATTTCTAACCTTATTCTTGTGTTACATACTTTTGTAGTGCTTGAGTGATTTTAAAGTGAGAGATCCATAGCCTCAAAAGCATTTAAACACACTAGAAGTCTACAATTTAGCCTTTGGCCATGACTTGATTGCTTAATGAAGATGGTTTAGGTCAATAGCTAAATCCAACTAGGTTTTAATTGAACTTAGTTGCACCTTTGACTAGTGTGGGCATAATTAGTTAATGACTTAAGCGGCAAGTAATTCTCTCAAATTCAAGCTCTAGGAACCTTGTAATGCCCTTCCTGACATTACCATTTAATCTTTCATGCAATGTAACAAACATTTTAATGCTTTCAATGTTTTTAAACTAAATAATTTTGAAGTGATTAGATTGATTATAATGGAGTGCAAGGTAATATCAGTGAGGGGGTAATGTCAAGGTGGACATTACTACTTAAATAAATTAATCATATTTTTAACTAATTTATCCCTTAATTAATCCATTTTTTCCAGATTTGAAGTTTTAGGATGTTACAAAGGGCATTACATCCAGCACTTAATTTGAGTACTAGAAGGACACCCTAGTGCAACATTTACAATCGATCTCATCTGAAAAGATGTTAGGCTTGCTTCAAGTATAGTAAGTTATGACATATAGTGAGATAGTGCCCAGAGGGTAGAGTTGAAGGGATCGAGCAGCGTTCCACTATTCTTAGCTGAGTATTTATGGTGACGCAAGAAGAGGCTAGAGCATCTCTGAACCTGATCAGAAGTATGATTTCTATTTGCAATCACCAAGTAGAGTCATTATTTGATTCGGGTGCCACTCATTCCTTTGTGTCTATGGAGTGTGTGGATAGATTGAATTTTCATTGCAAGACTTTCCTGTGCTCATTAGAGTGACGATGCCTTTTGGATCATCTAGTGTTATGAGTAAAGCTTGTCAAAATGTGGAGATTCAATTTGAGGACAGAGTTTCTAAAATTGACTTGATTTGTATTCCTATGAAAGGAATAGATGTGATCATTGGCATGGATTGGCTGGCAACAAATAATGCTATGCTGGATTGTGTTGGAAAGGTGGTTTCACTACTGGTGTTGTGCGCAGTAATGGATTCTTATGAACAGCCTAAGTTCTTATTGGTGGTTAGTGTCGAGAAGTTGATTCGGCAAGGTTATGATGCTTATATGGTATTCTTTACAGCTAGTGCAGTATCATGTAATGCCTTTTACTAACATTACCATACACTCCACTACATTAATTGAATCACTTTAAAATTATTTAGTTTAAAAACATTGAAAGCCTTGGGATCCAAAAAAAAAGATTTCAAATCATTTTATAAATCACTCGGGTTATAAAACCCAATACACAAAACATATACAAAGAGGAAGCAACAAGTATTTGAGTATTGAAATACCAAAAGAAACATATACATACAAGAAAATAAAGTAAAATTTTGCACCGTGCACTATGGCTTGTGCTACATGCACCATGGCATGTGGCATAGAGGCCACAATTGCTTACTTTGTGCCATGCACTGTGGCATGCGGGTACATGTACCGCGATACACACACTTGAATTTTGCTATCAAATGGCAGTTTCTGATACAAAATTCAAATGCACGCCATTTCCAATACGATGTCCGATTGGGATAGTTCAAGTTCCCACACGAAAATTTTTTCAAAATCTAACTAATGACACTAGTTTCAACTTATTATGGTATTTCTATCAAAAATTGGACACCCAAGTGTATTTTGACCATTCTCTATCAAAATTTTGCCACTTAAGTGTCTCAATTCAAAACCAATCGTCATTAGGTACTTTTTGGGCCATGACCAAGTTCAAATAGACAAACACACTAGATTGACTACACACATTTGGCCTTTAAATCGCCCATTTTTCACTTTAGGCCAAAATCATATTTTTATTTCTATATTCTCATGCATGGCCAAATCATTATCCATCCACCTCACACATCTTAAATTTACACATATATACATTTATCCACTAGTCCATCCAATCATTTCATCATTCACACACTTACAAGGGCTAGGGAGCTCAAAATCATCAAATACCATAATATGTACATGTATAAATCCTACGACAACTTATATATATATATATATATTGTTGGCTAACATTTATAAATCATACACCAATTTTTACAAAGATTTAGGCAAGAGATGTCAACTCAGCCTATATCCTTTCCCTTTAACCCATTAGTACCAGAACCTAAAGTAACTATGAGCGAGATAAAAATCTCAGTAACTAAATATAGTTTATTAAATGTCTATTACCACAAATAACCATACCAAAGTA
>NW_026555710.1:0-52364 GCF_029017545.1 Prosopis cineraria | reverse complement strand
TATTATTTGAGGGCTAAACTATATAAAAAATTTAAATTTGGAAGTTGTATATGACCTTTCTAAATTTTACAAGTTTAAATTGATCCTCCGAGAGTGTAACTTCTAATTTTGTTTTTCAAAAGTTCATATTGTTAATTATATTTTTTTCATAAGGGTTAAAATCTCATTTAACTAAAAAAAATATTATTAAATAAAATATTATACTATAGAATTATGAAAAATTATTTCTTATATTTTTGAATAGTTGAGATATTGATAGTAAAAAAAATGTTATTATGATCATATAAAATTTAAATATTTTAATCATGCATTACATTAATCTAACATGAAATTATAAATAAAAATTTATCCTTTAAAATAATAAAACTATGCATCACTGATAATTAAAAAAATCAATAAAATTAATATAATTGTAAATATTAAAATTTTATATAGTGATAATAACATCTTTTTTGTTATTAATGCCTTAACTATCTAAAAACTATAAAAAATTGATTATAAATAGTTTTATAATATAATAATTTTGTTTAACAATATTTTTTAGTTAAATAACATTTTAACCCTTATAAAAAAAATAATATAATCAACCTGGGTGTTTTGAAAAATAAATTAAAGATTAAGGAGATTCATTTTAAACTTCTAAAAGTGAGGGGTTACATATAATTATTTCAAAATTTAAGGGAGTTTTATACATTTTAACCTTACTTGGATGAATAACAATTTGATTTTGTAAAAACTTCATGATAAATAATTCTATTTAACTCCCATTAAAATAACAAGTTTAACTAAAAAAAATTAAATGCCACACAGAAAATAAGGGTACATTGCAATTATGTTATGGATTATGTATATGATTTATAGAAAAAACATAATTTTTAATCCTTGTACTTTGCTGATATTTTGTCATAGGTCCTAATACTTTTTTTCAATATTTTATATCTCTACACTTTCATTTTTCAGTGTTTTACATTCATTTAAGATTCCTGCACTTTGTTCATTTTGTTTATTTAGAAACCTAAAACACTAGAATGAAAATATAAGGACCTATAACACAAAAAAAAGTACAGAAATTTATAGCAAATACGAGCAAAGTATAGGGATCAAAACGTAAAGTGTAGGGACCAAAAGTTATATTTTTTTTCTTATTTATAAATCATGAATGATATGATTATTTTTCATGCCTCATGTAATTTGCGAAACCTATAGTTACCACTGGGAATCAAAAACCATATTTACCCTTGGAAGAAAATATGAGAGTCATAAAAATCAAATCGCCACCAAATATGCCAAAATTCTATTAATGTAATTAAATATAATTAAAAATTGAGTTAATATATAATTTAAATTTTAAATTATAAATTCAGGGGCGATTTGAATCCTACATTTTTAAAAAGTACATTTTAAATATTAAATAATTAAGTTGAAAACAATTTCATCCCTATTGTTAAAAGTTTAAACAAACAGTCGTTAAATTGGAGCTCAATGTGTGACTTTCATTACATCAATGTAGGAGATAGACAGAGAGTGAAATTTAGTAAAAATCGTATATTAGACTACACTTTTAAAAAAACTAATGAACACTTGTTGAAATTTAATAATAGAGGCAAAATTGCCTCAACTTTAATATTTTAAAATTTAAAATATACCTTTCAAAATTTAGGATTAAAATCAATTTTAAACATATAGTTTTGGAGTTTAAATCACATATTAAATTTTAAAAAATAATTGATTTCACATGAAAGCTCTAATATATACTTTTTCACTAATTTTGAAGTCAATCTTGCAATTTACAACGTGACATGACCTTCATAACCGTTAAAACTGTTAACTCGAATCTTTACCTCTCATCGCCGAGATTCATGAATCGGACGGCGAAGAAAACACCAATTAGCCAGGCAAATGTCTCGCAAATCCTCACACTTGTGTCCCTGTGGCGATTTCTTGTCCAAAATGCTTTTCCGTTATGAAAACGAACCAGAGAGTTCAGAGAGAGACAGAGAGGCACACGTCACAATTCACAACACCACACAACGTACAGAGTCAGAGCAAGAGAATTAGAGAAAGTGAAGAAGATCGGAATTTAACTTCCAAGAAATGGCGAGAGGGCCTCTCGCTCGTCATCAATGGATCCCTCTGTGTATTTTGCTCCTTCTCCATCACGTCAATTGCTTTTACCTCCCTGGAGTTACACCTCAAGATTTCCAGAAGGTGATTCCAATTTATTCGTCTTCTGATGAATCTTTATTTCTTATTAGCTTTACGTCAATTTGCGATGCATGTTTGTCATTGTTGTTTTTCCTTGGGCGAGGGGTAATGATTTTTGTTTTTCAATAAAATAGAAACTTGTTGGTTTAAATGCAAGTTCAACACACTTCTAAGTTCTGACAATGGTAGAAGTTTCAAATTTAATAAACAAAGGAGTATCCATGATTATTTATTGATCTAAAAGACAAAGAATGATGTCTAAATTATGTCCTTTAGATGAAATATTTTCGTTTCTGCTTTAATCGGATAATAACTCTTATCCGTATAAATGTTTATCGAATTATCAACTTGGCAACTCTTAATCTCATAAACTAAAATTTTAGCTCAAATCTAAGAAAAACTTGAGATTCCACCTGTAAATGGAAATAAATAACAACAAAAGTGGGAGGGAAGTTTCGACCTATGGAGTAAAGTAAATCCAAAGACTTCTCTTTTAGAAAAGACATATGGGTTCCAAGAGAGTTGTTTGGTAAAAAAAAAAATTAAAAACTGAGGAGATTAATTTACATTCCTGTGCGTATGACATATATTTTCTTTGATTATCAACAACTTGACGAGAGATTCTCATAGTATGTCCCTGGCTGTTCTACAGTGATTCTGCTTCTGTCAAGAGTAGAATTGTATATCTGTTTTCTATTTTTTTTAATAAATGCTTGATTGTTGTCAACTACGCTAGATGAATCAGTCTCTGTCACCACCTAAATTTGGCACCCCCAACAATTCCTTAGGCCTTAGGCTGGCACAATTGATAGCTTCATCTGATTCGGTGTCCATTCACGAACAGGTGATAGGCCAAAAGAATACGACATCTTTTTCTAATCATAATCCTAATAGTTTTGATTATTTTTCATTGGTCGCAGGGAGATGTGTTGATGGTGAAAGTGAACAAGTTGACATCCACAAAAACACAGCTTCCTTATTCCCACTATTCACTGCCTTATTGTCGCCCAGATCACATTGTTGACAGTGCAGAGAATCTAGGAGAAGTTCTTCGGGGTGACCGCATTGAAAACTCGCCCTATGTGGTGAGTTAAATTGTGTGGAATGGTTCCGTGATTCTTCCTCTGGTTCAATCACTTTAATTTATTGAACAATTTGAATTTCCCAGTTTAAAATGAGAGAGCCACAGATGTGCAATGTTGTTTGTCGTCTAACTCTTGATGCAAAAACAGCCAAAGAGTTCAAGCAAAAGATAGATGATGAATATCGGGTGAATATGTGAGTCATTAATGACTTCAAAGTTCAAATTTATACTGCTCTAAAGCTGCTATGTAGTTGTGACCATTTTTTTTAATTCCTTTCTTGCATTGTTGCAGGATTCTTGATAACCTTCCTTTAGTTGTTCCTCTTCGAAGGGCCGATCATGATGAATCTTCCATGGTTTATCTGCATGGCTTTCTTGTTGGCCTTAAAGGACAGTATGCTGGAGTAAGTACCAGCTGAATAACTTTCTCTTGTTCATTGGCTTGAATCTATTTTGATCTCTTGAATGTGCACAACTGTATACACAGATGAAGGAAGAGAAGTATTTTATCCATAACCACTTATCGTTTGTGGTGAAATATCATAGAGATCCCTTGACCGAGTTGTCAAGGATTGTAGGCTTTGAGGTTAAACCTTTCAGGTTGTATTATAATTCTTTTCCACATGATTGCATATTAGTCTAGTGAATGGCTGGCTGTACTTGCAATATAATTTCTGTGAATACAGTGTAAAGCATCAGTATGAAGGTGAATGGAATGAGAATATCCGCTTAACTACTTGTGATCCCCATGCAAAAAGGGCAGTCACCAATTCCGAAGCTCCTCAAGAGATTGAAGACAAGAAGGAAATTATTCTAACGTATGATGTTGAATTCCAGGTTACTTACCACAACTTTTAAGTAACTGTATTACTTCTCATTGCTACTGAGGATTCGGTTTTGATTTGATCTTGGTTTCATTTAACTATGTGAAGTGTTTTTGCCTTGTAGGAGAGTGATATAAAGTGGGCTTCTCGCTGGGATACCTATCTCCTAATGGCTGATGATCAGATTCACTGGTTTTCCATTATTAATTCTTTACTGATTGTAATTTTCTTGTCGGGCATGGTGGCTATGATAATGTTGCGAACACTTTACCGTGATATCTCTAACTATAACCAATTAGAGACACAAGAAGAAGCTCAAGAAGAGACAGGATGGAAACTTGTGCACGGGGACGTTTTCAGGCCTCCATCCAAATCTGACTTACTGTGTGTATATGTTGGAACAGGTGTCCAGTGTTTTGGTATGGTTCTTGTCACTATGATTTTTGCTGCCCTTGGATTTCTCTCACCCTCAAACAGAGGAGGGTTGATGACGGCCATGCTCGTGCTCTGGGTCTCCATGGGATCATTCGCTGGATACTCATCAGCATGTTTCTATAAGATGTTCAAGGGCACAGATTGGAGAAAGATCACTCTGAAAACAGCCTTCATGTTTCCTGCTATTGTCTTTGTGATATTCTTTGTGTTAAATGCTCTTATTTGGGGCGAGAAGTCTTCTGGGGCTGTCCCTTTCGGAACAATGTTTGCTCTGGTTCTGCTATGGTTTGGCATCTCATTCCCACTTGTCTTCATGGGTGGTTATGTGGGTTTCAGAAAGCAAGTTTCCGAGGATCCAGTAAAGACAAATAAGATACCTAGGCAGATCCCAGAGCAGACCTGGTACATGAACCCTGTGCTGTCTATTCTAGTAGGAGGAATACTCCCATTTGGTGCTGTCTTCATAGAGCTATTCTTCATTCTCACATCAATCTGGTTACATCAATTTTACTACATATTTGGTTTCCTCTTCATTGTGTTCCTCATATTGCTGGTCACTTGCGCTGAGATAACAGTAGTTCTCTGCTACTTCCAGTTGTGCAGTGAGGACTATCGCTGGTGGTGGAGATCTTATCTGACTTCAGGTTCATCATCACTTTACCTTTTCCTTTATGCTGCTTTTTACTTCTTCACAAAGCTTGAGATCACAAAGCCAGTGTCTGGGATTCTGTACTTTGGATATATGCTGATTCTTTCATATGCTTTCTTTGTGCTGACTGGCACAATTGGGTTCTATGCATGTTTCTATTTCACAAGGCTCATCTATTCATCAGTCAAAGTTGACTAGTTCTTGCCACGTGGAGCAAATGTATGGATGGTCAAATCACCTCTTGAAGCGTTAATGCATTTTTAGTTAGAACGGAGAGTTGTGGCTCTCCATTGGTTCCAATTTTAAGCTTAGGCGGAAATTCTTGTTAGTCTCTACAATATTAGTTTGTTCTGCGTATACGATTTTTGTTCAAATATCTCTGTTATCTTAGTGTTTTTTTTTTTTTTGGTGTTTCTCCTTCTTGTAAGCATGTTGAGCTCATGTTTTATCTTCGAGACTTGGATCGTTCAAATCAAAATTGGGTCAATTACAATTGTGAAACTTCCCTCCTTGTATCCCCCACCCCCAAACAAAAAAATAAAATAAAATAAAATAATTAATTGCAACCTACGTAGAATTTTTCAAATAAATTTTATTGGGGTTTGGGAAATTTGTGTTTTCATTGTCATTTTTACACGTATGCCACTTGCAAAGGAGCGTGTTCCAGTGGTAACAAATCATTCCACTTGAGGATTTCGTTGTGCCAACTAATTGTGTGTGTCAAACTCAGCATCCAATTCCTAAGAATTTAGCCTATAATTCCCAAAGTCTCGAGATCAAATCTGATTGTCAATGTGATGATCTTGTTAGTGAATGATTTATAAATACATCTGTAAAGTCTCTTTGAACTTGAATGCATATTTTGGTCCTAATGAATTTGAAGACCATACTCACCTAATTTTTTTGTCCATTGCAAGAGCTGTTCACACGTTTATCATAGAACCAAACTAATCTAATTTAATAGAATACACAAACGCTTGATTACATATATATATATATATATATACATATATAGTTTTTTCATGGATCCGCTATAACTAAGGATGCCGCATGTTCATTGAAAGAAACCAACTCAACCAACATATGACCATTACTGATACACAGAAGAAGGCATCAATAACATAATCCTTGGCAGACATAATAGAACTGTCCGTTTGACTAACGCTGGATTTACAAGGGAACAGGCAAGAGCCTTAACATCTTTTCCATGTCTCAATACAATAACTGACATGAATTTATAATACATTTCTTATACAACAGTTTCTTGACAAATCCAATCAAAAGTGTTTTGGTCAATACAACAAGTATTTCAGGCAAGTAATTATACAAGAAAATCTAATCTGCATCATCAGCAGTAAAGTCAGGTTCTGGAGGTTTCTGCAGTTTCACCAACTCCCTTGCAGTCTTAGCGTTCCGATTGCGATGTATGCCACGAAGAGCATTGGCTGCAAACCTTGAGGCTAAGAAGGTAGCACCAATGCTGTATGAACTGCCACCGGCATTGCTGTGAGTTCCTTCTGAGTCGTCAGGTTCTTCCTTTCGACGAATCTCCAGGGCCTTCCTCTTAGAATATCGCCGCCATGCTGCTTGGATAAAGCAGGCAGCCCAAGTCCTCCATTGCTGTGAGTAGAACCGGAATGTGTGTTGAACCTGTCTACTATGAAGGCGTCTAAACTGACTAGCAACAAATTTTAACTCGTCAGCGATTAAGGCAAAGCACTCAACTTCTGTTAATGCCATAACTGTACGAGTAGAAGTTGGGAGGTTAGAACCAGATTTAGGATCCAGTGCCCAGGTTAAAAGCTCCTCCCCACAGAAGTCAGCCTCTTTAAGGAAACCACGGTTAAAAAATCCGCTTCTCCCGCCATCTGTTGTAACACTTTCGAGCCGACCACGAATAATGAAAAGCATCTCATCAACTGGATCTCCTTCCCGTACAATGTAAGTATTCTCCGTAAATAGACACGGTTTCAGTCTTTCACAAATGGCATCAAGCAATCTCTCGTCCATACTCTCGAACAATGGAACCTAAAAATGCAAAGAAAAAATTAATGGCCACGAATTATACTCCAGCACAAAACTGGGGAGTATAGAAGAGAAAAAGTCCAAGAGATCCATTAAAGAGGAATTGCACAATAGATTTCTAAAGAATTTATAGAAGCAAATTTCAAGAGGCAGTATAATAGACTTCATGCTTAAAAGATAAAAACCCAATATAAAGTAAGCGATTGATAGCACAAAACTATCCAATACCACTTATTTTGTGCTTTCCAGATGACACTTTCCATTTGACATTAAGTTAATTGGAAAAGGGAAAAGCTTCTGGATGCTTCATAAATAGCATGCTAGCAAAAAATGTAGATAAAACAACATTTTTGTAAAAAGCTCCGTTAAGATATAAATTCTGTACAGCTTCCAGTGAAAAGGGATCTACATGAACATTGAAGAGCTAGAAAAAAACCCCCCTTTTCTCATTTTGAAGAGATTGAATTATTTTGGGGGAGAAAACATAGATAAAAATATTCATGCAAAAGGAGGATACAACAATAAAACGGGGGCTAATTTAGTTATAAATATGGCTAGCGGTGAGCTCATACAATCACATATTTATCTGATTAAACATAGTTTCTCTTTGTGTGAATTTTGGTCCTTTATGGCACGTCTCTAATTTTTCAAAGGATTCATAACATACCCTTCTCACTAGAGCCAGACACAGGTGACGCTTGATATCTCTTCTAAGATCCTTTGGAAGTGTTTGAACCAAACTTTCTTCATCCACACCACGTGTTGCCAACCACTTATATTGATCATAGCGTCTAACCCGTTCTCTCAGCTCTGGTGGGAGCAAACGGTGATGCATCCACTGTTCTGAATCACGCCTTTTGACTCTCATTTCCTCAAGCCTTAAGGTAATAGACTGAAGATACGTCTGTAATCATGGAAAAACACTGAAACATCAATATCTGATTATTAACAATCTATTCTTGATAATTCTGTGACCATAATTTTGCAGTGGTGAATGTGTATTTGATTTAGCTCCTTAATACAGAAGAATTACTTTGAACCTATTTAGGATGCATACAATTATTTGTCAATATGAATACCAATATCCAGTTCATCAATTCAGAAAAGGGAACTTCCAGAACAAAACAACAGTAGTGTTCCATCTTCGACTATACATGCTTTCACTACTCATCAAATCAAAATAGAATGCGATCAGCCTTTCCTCCATGTAAATGACTTTCTCCATCCGGAGGCTGACTGTACTTGCTTGACAAAACCATTCAATATGCCATTTTTTTTTTCCCTTATGATAAGAATATCATTCAGTAACATGTAATCTCACTGGCCCACTCTGTGCATGAATGTAAATTGATTGCAATTTGCAACATTCAATATCACTTAATAATCATACATATTATGGCTATGAATGTACTAATGATTCATATGCACAGCCAGCAATTTGACATGAATAATATAAATCTATGGGCATCAGCAATCTCCTTTCTTGGCAAATTATACAACCACATGAGTTCCAACAACCTTGCACCAAAAATATGTTAAAATCCCTGATCTTGCGCATACCTGCATGTTACCAATAAGAAGCGCAAAGAGGATAAGACCAAATATGGCCAGCGCTATTGAGAATATAGTTTCCCAAGGATAAGTGCTGGTTTGAAGCCCCTGGCCAAGCGTGCTGTAGTGAGTTCCAATGGAAAATATTATTAGCATGTAACTATAAAATCGAAAGAGAATATACATGGGTTCAAGAGATGTATCGAAGATAGAGGAAACAATTACAAGCCTTGAGCATTTGACCATCCTATATGCTCAGGCTTTAGACAAATGGAAAAAGGGATTTGGTTATTACTCACTGGATAAGCTTTTAAAGTATCGGTTTTAATGGGTCAACTGATATTTAATTATTAACCCAATCCTCATTACTTTGTTCATAAAATAAAATAAAAGGCTAGATAAAATTACAAAACCATTTTATGAACCACATTTGGCGAGGAGAGTTTATAGAAAAAAAAATTATCAATTTATCTCATTAATTTGATTAAATGAAACAACAAGGAATATTAGAATGTCAGAAACCGATTACAAACCATCAAAAAATTGAAAAAAAATTATCAAGGAACTAAAAATAATATATTTTATACCTATAAAGAGGTTTACAGGTGAGTTGGCACAATTCTAATGAATAGTTTGTGTCTCATTTACTGACCAATTTACCCAACCTAAAGTCAATTATTTGCCTCCCAAACTTCTAAACTCGAGTATTGAAAGGATAAGTTTAAAACCATCCCTCTGGTTAACAAAATCGACTTCAAGCATAAACTTCCCACCCAAACATAAGTCAGATTACTTGCATGTTGAACTGATAACAATGTTTTGTGCAATATTTTTTCTTTTCACCATACAAGTGAAACACAAACTATTTAAAGGGCTAATTTTTTTTAAAGCAAAAAAGTAAAAAAATAATAATAATAATAACAAATAACGAAACATACACGAAGATGTTATACTCCTTACAAAACAACGAGAGCATTCTTTAGAATCCAGCAAAATTAATTGAACTCAGTAACTGCGTTATGGAATTTAGTTGAGAAAGAGGGATAACGGGAGCAAAGAGCAATCTGAATAACAAAGATCTTATTGTAAATCAAGTACACTACTGCCTCTTATTTATAGGTATTATTCTCTTAGCAGATATCCGAATCTATCCAGATCCTATCTAAATCCTACTAATATCGTATACTATAACAGTAACTAATTCTTAATTATTTTCTTATTTATAATTATATTACAAAATACCTTCTGTTATGAATGTTAAGTCACAGAAAAAACTGCACATTAATGCAAGTTATGCTCCAAAACAGTGTTTTTAACTTGAAAACACAGTAAAAAAAACCATGCAAATATCCTGGAACTGAGATAGAAGAATATAAAAAATACAATTCAAATTAAAGAATGCACTTGTGCGTAACTTATGAGCCACACACTTATCCTGGAGCAGAAAGTGATAATAAGGTCACCTTATTCATTAAGTTATCAATTTTATTAGAGACATGGAACATCCCCATTAGGAATATTTACAGGCAGTCAGAGACAGAGTTCAAAATACCAACTACACAAATAATACAATTATTGGCAGTTTTTATGTCTGGTTCCCTTTACACCAACAAATTCATTTCTTATAATCAAACATGTGAATATGCGCATGCACAGCCACAAATATAGTAAAATTTGTTGGAGTGAAAGGATATATATAGTAAAGAAAGTTTCACTTGAGAAGTCATAACTTCCACAAAAACACAATGTAAAGAAAGTTTCAGTTCAAGCAGAATATATAGAGCAAATGTTAAGAATGTAGTAATAGTACTCACCTCAAATTCTGAAGCCCCCACCATAAACAGTAACAGTATTTGGACACGAATTTTTTAGATGAAATAATGCCAGATGACAATGCTTGTTTAAAAATTCCAAAATCAAAAGGCGCATTGTCATCTGTAGAACAATGTTCCTTAAGAATTTGATCACTTGTCTTGTTCCAGTCATTATAACCTTCCATACGCTGGTTACCACAATACAAGAAATTCTTATTGCACCCTTCCTTGCATGCCTCCTGCCAGCATGAGTCATTGCGTTCAACAGCTAACAAGTACCAAAAAGCCCCAACTATCTGCAAAGAGCCATTGACGGAACAGAACATACAATAAAAAAAATTTGCACATCTACTGTATTATCAAGCTAGATAGCAAGCATAATCATTAGAGCGAGAAGGCATAATAGATAAAGTTGAAAAAGGAAGAGAAAACCAGCCGAAGTGAATATAACAAAAAGAAAAACACAAACTTACATGACTGGCAAGCATGTATAACAGCAAATAATTTGCAGCACCAGCCCATGCAGTTTCAGCAAAGACACCAGCTGTTCTCTTAAGTTCTGAAGCCAGGGGTACCATCCGGAGAAACCTAGGAACATACTGCAGTAAGATAATAAACAGCAAGGCCTGCTTTGTTGCTAACACATCTGATCCTTTTAATCTTTGAAGAAATCTCCAAACCACAATCTGCATACAAGGACAGGAAAAAGAGAGCAGAGAAAATTTAGCATTTTCATAAAATCTGCATAATTGTAGTTGCAATATGGCAATGCAAAAATACTAGTGACACAAGGCCATACACGACAGTCAAAATTTTAAAAGTAGCATTAGCTACAAAAGAACATCCATGCTATTAACCTGACAATAAATACCTAACTTGACATTGAAGACTGGGACACCTTGAGTTAATCAGTTATGACTGTGAAAGTATATATTTGTTACATGAAAAGAGGATGCCTAATAAAAAGAAAAGTGTGTTTACAAATGGTGAGTCATATTTTTAAGGGTGTGATTGGTTGGGGGGGATTGGAGGGGAGGGGAGGGGAGATGCCTCCTTTCCCTCATTTGGTTTGAAAAATTTGGTGGGGAGGGGAGGCAAAATGTCCCTCCCCTCCCCTGAGCTAAATTTTTTGATTAATTTATCTTCATCCAATTTTTGTATCCGTACATGCCCATAGTAAAAGAAAATTCTCCTTGTTCAACTTTGCAACTTCTCCTGCCACTCCCTTCCCATTCACAGCCCTCATGATTTTTTTTCTTTCTTTTCATTTTTCTTTTTTAATATCTCTCTTATATTTTTTCAATATTTCTATTACTTCTAATTTTTTGAATGTTTAATGTTAGAACAATAAAATATAATGTGTGAAAAATAATGATGAATATTTCGAATGAAAAATATAAATAAAATGCAAGATTTGCGAGTGCATGGTTGAACAACAAGTTCTGTCCTCCTCTATTACATATAAATACTGTCCTCCTCTATTACATATAAATATACAAAGTAATCTATTTTAAAAAATAAATTACATTTTTTATAACATGAGACTCATGTATTTGATATAATGAAGTTTTATTGCATATTTGCATGTACAGATCAATATAATTAATTTATATGATAAAAGTAAATAATTAAAAATTAACATAAAAACGA
The DNA here is from genome assembly GCF_029017545.1 of Prosopis cineraria. Classification (NCBI taxonomy): domain Eukaryota; kingdom Viridiplantae; phylum Streptophyta; class Magnoliopsida; order Fabales; family Fabaceae; genus Prosopis; species Prosopis cineraria. The sequence goes on along the minus strand of NW_026555710.1, from coordinate 40,127 downwards.
TACAATGGTAAATTAATTATTACTTTCTCCTTAGTTATTACCTCCCATCCCCTCCCCCTCTTGAACCAAACAAAGGGTCATTAAAAACCCCCCTCCCTCCCCTCTAGCAAAACCAAACAAGATAATACTAAAAACAACCGCTGCGCTTCCTTCCCCTCCCCTTGAACCAAACACACTCTAAGGGAAATGGACAATTACGGACCCCTAAGGCAATTAATTACAATCAAGGACTCTAAATTATTAAAATCCCAATAGTAAACTATGGTCTTTACATGGAATTAAAAATATACATGAGTTTACAAAATTATCCTCCACTTAGAAAATAAAGAAATGACACTGCTGAAATTACTATTATGAGATAAAAATATTGTTAATCTCAGTTGGAAAACAAAGGAACGATAGCTGAAAACAGATCGTTTCCCAGTATGAAACTAAAATTTACTTTTAAAATTTTCTAAGGGCACTTGTGAATATACAATAGTCACTTGAAAATTTACTAAAATTATTTCTGAATATGAACCCAATCATTTGTAAATTGTCATGCTTATTAATATATAGGTAGACAACTTGGAAAATAAAAAAATGGCACTATTGAAATTACTATCATGGGATGGGAAAGTTGTTCATCTCAGTTGGGAAACCAAAAAAACAATAGTTGGAATGGATTGTCTCTCAGTGTGAAACTAAAATTCATTTTTGAAACTTTTTAAGAGTGTTTATGAATTGTGAATATACAATAGTCACTTGAAAATTTACTAAAGTCACTTCTGAGTGACATTTTAGACTATTCACAATTTTTTTTTTTTTAATTCCAAGCAAGAAATATGGTTCATTATTGGGATTTCAATAATTTAGGGTCCATAATTGTAATTGATGGCCTTAGGGGGTCCCTAATTGTCATTTTCCCTATTGTTAATCTGTGGATAGAAACATTATGTATGATCATAAACAAGCAGTAGATTTCTCAAGCTTGATCCTTAATTAGAAGAATAAAGGAAGGAAGGAAGGAAGGATCATCACATTGGGCATCTCTTTGTAAATAATTAATCATAAGGTATACAATAAGCTGATGTATGTATAAATCAGAATTCAGAATCCTTCCATCTAATTTTTCAGTCTCTTCTCTTTTGAAGTAGCTGCTGTTCTCCTGCATCTAAGTGCATTATTATTGACATTGAAATCAAACATTACATGGCTATAATGGATCTCTCAAATGAATTAGGCTCTATATGAAGCGAATCCTATTATGGGAGAATATCATTGAAGGACCTCTGAAATGATTTAATATTAGATAACAACTTGTAACAAGTAAACATCAACAATTGACAAGTAAAAATTCAAGTTTTAATTCAACTTTTAACAAGTATCTGATCTGTCGAAATCCTTATTTGATATTAAATCATTTTAGTAGTCCTTCATTGATATTCTCCCTCTTATTATTTAAGTACCATCCATAGTGGATAAGGCGAAGCATATGACCAATCAGTCTACAAATTAAGCTGGGCATTATCACTAGGTATCTTTAAATTTTCCATTAATCAAATGTCATATAGAATAATCATGAATCAAAAAGCCAAGATCAAGATGATTGACATTCACAAACTAGCTTAAAAAAACACCACTCACTTATGACATGAATATTTCTAAATATAGAAAATGTTCAGTTAAATTCTTTTTTTTTTTTGGATATAGTAAAGGGCAAATGCACAAGTCAAACAAAAGTTACATCAGAACTACGTGGGGTAGAAACATGTTCAGTTAAATTCTTAATGCCATAATATCACAACCAAAAGACACAACCAATTTTATGAGCCATTTTAGCAAAAACTCATTCATGCGGTATTGTGGTTGACGCAAATACCAGCACTAATGAATCCAAAATTCCAAAAGAAATACAGAAAATAATAGTGAGAAGTCTCATTTTTAATGAAGTAAAACTCTTCCAGTATCCACAAGTAGAATCCCCTAAAACAACCCATGAAGTAAACACAAACACGAGCAAGAAGCTGACAGAAGCTGAGATATAATACCGCATCAATCTAACAAGAAAAATGACAAAGTTGTACACAAAACATGGATACAGAAGAATTATAAATGCCAAAGAAAACAGTCACAAATAATTTGAATAGAATGAAAGATTGATTTGAGTTAATCCAATCTTTCTAACCTGTGGTAAGGGCAACACAGATAGAAAGTCAACAATGAAATACCGCAGCAAGTATCGCTTGGCTATCTGTGTTGAATCTATCACAAGCTCCCCCCGTCCAAAGACGCGAGATGATGGGGCAATATAGGCAGTGCGGAATTGAAGAGCCATGTGCATAAGATAAAAAACATCAACTGTTGTCCTCAAGGTGGTAACTATGATTGCCAACTTTCGGTCTATGCCAAGGCAGTTCGATGGATCATCAATGACAGGAAGATAGAAAAATAATGGATCAACAGACACAGCCAAAATGCACGAGACAACAAAAAATTTATTCAATAGGAGTAAAAATTTGTCTTGAGGATCAAAGATCTTCTTATCTGATACTTCCAGATCTTCAGGGAACACTGCCTTGGATACCCTGAATCCAAGTGATCGTCCAATTGACTTCAGTCCTTCAGATCCCTTTATCATTCCTCTTCTGAAAGACCTAGAGGTTGCAGTGTTTGCATGGCTACCATGGTTTAATTTCTCAATACTAAATCCGCTTTTCTTAACTCGAGTATCAGAAGATGAAGAGAGCCTAGAGTCCAGGTCATCCAACCTATAAATGAATAAACAGAATCCAGAAAAATAGATCACATTCTGCAGCTTAAACTGTAGAAAAATAATTGCATATTCATAAACAGGGCACATAAATTCAATCTATGATCAGACAAAAGCAAGGTGGAGAAACAGGGATATGATTTATCAAATACTAGTTACATACAGCACTATAGCAGGTTTCCTTTTTCTTTTTTTTAAGCTGGCAAGGGAGGCCTATGACCCAAAGTCTACCATATTTCAACTTGACTACAAAAATTCTCATGTATAATCATAGACCCTGCCAATGGCATCAGTTTTAATAGTTTTTAAATGATAGAAACATTGACTGATCATTGATAAATAAATCAAGAGGTTCTGGAAGTGTATGCCATATTCCTATAAGTGGTCTCTGACACATGTTGGAAGAAGAAAACACATCATAATGATAGGCAGCCAAGCATCGCAGAATATCTTGTAAAAAGCTAGCCATTGAAATAGGAAAATCAATTCATCTAAGTATATCATAGGCAGCTCATACTACTTAATGTGAGACTAGGCAACCTATACTACTTTCTCTATCAATTGGCCGCTCTTTAAAGAGTCAGCATCCCCGCAACTAGACTCTGTGACCCTTTACTCAACTTCCTATGGAGCCAAAACTCTCCACAAGTAGTTCGTTTTGGAAGCCAGTAACCTCTAGCTCTAATACCAACAACTGGACACAGAAGCAAGGTGGGAAACCATCACAAATGACCAGTTATTGACGAAGGAAAAATAACCCACTGAAGTGCCTCAATAAAACAACCCAAGCTACCTTAGTCTCTATCATATAATCAATAAACATCAAGGTCAAAGAATGTAACCTAAATTTTTATGTTGACAAAAACCACAAGAGACCAATGAAGAATCACTTATATTTACTTTTTCCCCCAACAAGAACAACAGTTTTAAAATCAATGAACCACACTGCCATATGACAAAATTGCTTGGGAAACTGATGGTTGAATTTGGAAATGATGATAGCTTAAATTTATTACTTTTCAAAGTATCTTTCATTAGACCATAGTCCTTCATTTTATATGACAGAATGCATAAATAAAGCAATAACCATGTTGAGTAACAGTAATTAGTAATCATTGCTCAAATACATTGATGAAAAGTGAGCAAAGTATATACCTATAAATGTTAGTCACTCTCTTCTCCTTCATATCTCAACGACTGTTATCTTGCAACAAGCTATATATCTGTCACCTCAGAAAATTTTCCAGCTGATCACCCATGTCTTATAACCACGGTCAAACATCTTCCAAGAATTTATCATATATCAATCTGCATCCAAACAACATAAAAATTCAAGATAATGACCGTCAATATTTCTGTCTTCATGCTCAAAGTCCAAAAGTTCACTAAGGACCTCATGCTAAAGTCTGAAGCACTTTCATGTTCGAATAACAAAAATCATGCAGTTATGAGGATGCCCTGACACGTGTAAACACTTATGCTCATGTCTACCGTTTCCAGCAGTTATGAGGATGCCCTGACACGAGTAAACACTTATGGTCATGTCTACCCTTTCCAGGGGTTACAATTTTACAACAAATATACAAGTATCCACATATGATTGCACCAACAGATACCATTATTGCATACAACAAAATATAACTATGCATGACACTTAAATTTACTAGTCCATTTGCTTGTAATTACCAGTCTTATTTGAATTGATTAGATGTGTGTCCCAAATCCATTAAACTTATAGAAATAAATGTAAAACTTAGAAGCTGGTTAAAATACCCAAATACAAGTGAGGAAAAAATCCTGACTGATTTAAAAATCCTGCAAAGATAATCAAATTATCCAAGCATGAACATTGCTTCCTTCAAGTAGACAGTCAAGTGCCTAAATTACAAAACATTTTCTTGAGGATGCAGACATGAAATTAGGTTTAACTAGAGACCTCCAATGAACATAATCAATGAAAATAAAGTAAAATTTAAAAGAAATTTGGAAGTGCTATCGTAAGAGGATCGGCAGGGAGCAAGGGAATCTCTGAATCTGTAAAGCTCCCTGCTAAATCTGAACAAGTGACTACTATAATTAAAAAATCAATTCACTCATCCTCTTAACTCCTCCTAACTTCCCATACTCTATCAACACTTACATCAAAACAAGTCCGAGAAGCAAATCCTTATAATTAAACTCAGGTGCGACCAAGAATAATTTCATTAAAACCAACGTTAAGCATCTCCCCTTACCATTTGTGATTCCATTATAGGAGTGGCCCAGATCATTCAAAGTAAGGCACCTGTGCAATTTATTATTATTCGTAGCTCAAGCACTCTACAATCCGTCTAAACAGCTTCACCACTACCTAAGGCTCATAGATCCCATACCCATAGGTAGATATCTTGGTTATCTAAATAGTGCCCTTCTCTTGACCTACAATTCCATTTTCAAGGGTTGCTTTTTTCATGGTCATGACTTATAAGTAGGACCCCACGTCATTCCTGAACGAAAATAAAAGCACCCCTATTAACAAGCACTAACACCAGTTCACCACGGGGGAAAAAAATTAAAATCACTGATTACGAACAAAATGATTTTGCAGATTAACGATGACCCAACTTCAACCACGAGTGCTAAAGGCACCCCAAAAACTGTCAGCCTCATCCTGCAAAGTAAATTAAAATCTAATTGCTTGCGTCTATTTCCGTCAAATTTAAACAAACATGCAGAGTAAAAAAAAAAAAAAAGAACTGGGACTTCGTGAACAGAAACTCGATCTTCTAGTGACTCCGATTGATTGGGGAAGCAAAAGGCGGAGAGTTAGAAGGAAGCAAACAACATACAGCGGAACATCCTTTGAAAGAAACCAGGGAGTTGCAAGGACTTGAAGAAGCAGAAGCAGAAGCAGATGAAGAGGAAGACGGAAAATGAAATCAGAATCAGAATCAGAAATATCTTTTACTAATTCTTGTGGGGCAAAAATTATTACACCAAGATTTTCGATAAAAGGTCAACGAACTGCCCTTCTTAACTTAAAATAATGAAAAACGAAAGAGGACGCGGTCTGTGGTTTGGGTCCAAGGTCCGAACGCCACCCTTTCGTCCCACAAAGCTGAAAATTGTAACAATCGGTCTGATCGATGTATGAACACTGTATCAATTTTTATTTTTCCATAGATTTGTATTAAAAATGCATTTTTATATTTTTATTTTAAATATTTACAATGAAACTCAGGTAATCAATGTAGGAAGACCTTGCAATCACAAGAATACTTTTCAGTTCTCATGTCTTCAATGAAATCATTAATTTTTACATTAAAATTATCAATTATTACCAAATATTTATTATTAAAATTGTTTAAATGATAAATAAATAAATGATAATAATAATTAATAACTCTTGAGCAGTAACTAATATGGCATCGGACTTTCTGTAGTAATATCTAATAACTTTAATAAAGAAAACTTCAAAATAATTATAAGTTTAGTATGTATATATTTAGATTATTCTTATCAAAGTAATTTTTTCCAAAATTTTATGATAATCCCTGAGCCACATTAAGTACTTTAGTTATTGGTGCTTGTTTTGTTTGGTTCTGTTTTCATTTTTTTTATTTTTTTAAAAAAACTATTTTGTGAATCAATAATATTTTATTCTTTAAAAAATCTAAAGAGTATATATTATATTAATATTGATATTATTGGTGACGTGTATAATTACTAGTGTGATTAATTGATTAATTGAATATAATTGAGGGTGAAAAGCTGCAACTTGCCCAATATAATTTAATATAATGGCCACAAGTGATGTTGTGAAAAGCCAGAGCTTCCATGAAAGTGGAAAGGTTGAAATTATCGAAACCAAAAATAAATAAATAAATCACTTTGCTGTTCGACGGTGGACGGAAAGCGATGGCGACAAAGAAGATTCCCATGTGGCCGTGTGTCACGCAATATTTCATGTAATCTTTTCGTTCTTTGTTTTTTTTTTTTTTCCTTCCATTTTTCAACGGAAGTTATATGTCAAGAAAATAAATATAATCTTCAAAAAAATTTTAAGAATTATTATTATATATCATGCGCATAGCACAAAAAAAGATATATAATTTTTAAAAGCGGTATGAATCATGGTATTAAAACTTAATTTGAGTTGACTAATCAAATTAGTAAACCATTCACCTAACCCTTTGATTGGTTCAAGAGTTTTGGACAAATTACCGAGTTGAATTATATATATATATATATATATATATTCCTTTTTATCAAGCCTAAAACAGCAAAGTTTTTTGTTAAAAAATAAAGAAAAAATAACAATATGGTCGCATTTGTGTTTTAGTAATACTATTTTGCTGGATTATGTATGATTTATAAATGAAAATTTTATTTATTTTCAGCTAAATATCTTTTTAATTAAATATTACTCTTTTTTTAAATTATATATAAATATTTTTTGTATTTTATAATTAGACTATCATTTTAACCATGACCAAATTGACTGACATTTCAACTACAGTTTTAAACTATTGATTCTCAATCACTATCTCAAATGGTTTAATCAATGGTCAGGGTTTCATTACCTTGGTATGAGCCAATTTCTTTATTACATATGCGTGTGTTTGTGTGTATGTGTATATAGCATTAATATTATAAATAGTTAGAGTTCTAATCACAGTACTATCAGTATCCATGCATCCGTTTGACTCAACATTGACGCATGCAAAACCCCTCATGCGCTCTTTAATCTCGACAACATGAAAGAAACTGAGGAAGACACCAAAAGACAATGGATAATTTATTTTATTTTATTCATACATATGTGTGTGTGTGTGTGTGTAATAATGTTAAGATGATCATGGAATAACACACACACACACACACACAGAGATGAGTGACATTAATGAGAGAGAAGCTTCCGATCAGCCGGGGGGTTGGTGCGGCAGTGGAAGATCGGACTGCAACCTCTGGTGTATGGATTTGCTTGAGCCATTAGTCTGTGTATGCGTAACAGAGTACTGTGGCGTCATCGAGCTTTGGATTTGGGTCACCCACATGATTGATCGTCGTCGTCGTCCCAATGTGGCCGATGGCACTTCCTTCGGCACCGTCCACGATGGCGGCCGCCGCCATGGTCATAACAGAGAATATCAGGAGAGCACAGAGTAACACTCAGATGGTGTTGAATCGGATCATCATAATACAGTAAACTCAGGAAGAAGCAGTGAAGGAAGTGAACCATCTTGGGTGATGAGCACCGTGGTACTGATCAGGGTGATGCAATCCGGACCATTCAGATTAAAATCTGGATGGTCTGGATTTAAAAAATAATTTAATATTTTTATTTTATATTTTTTAAAAAATAAAAATTTGTCAAAATTATAAAAAAGTTCTAATAAATATTTTTTTATTAATTTAGTCTATATTTAATCTGAAAAGTCTAATTTAATAATAATATTTTTATATCTTTATATATTGATTATTCAAATGTATTTTGTACAGTTCAGATTTAAAATTTTTAATTTATAATTTTTTTAAAAAATATTTTTAAAAAGTTATAATTAAAATATTATATATTTTACTTTTAATATTGTATTCATCAAAATAAAAAATAAAAACTTTAAATTTAAACTTTGCAAATAAACATTTAATATCGAATATGGATGGTCCAAACTCCAGAGTATATAGTAGATAGTCAATTTAAGAAATTATGATATTAAATTAGATCACCTAAATGAAATCAGTACTATCAAGATTGATGATAAATCTATTTATAAAGAAATTATAAATTTTTATTTTAATAAATAAAATTTAAATTAAAAAAATAAAAAAATCTGGGCCATTCAAATAAAATCTGGATGGCCCAGATTTTATTTGATGGATGAGGACCGAAGACGGACCCGTGAAGGAAGGAGAGAGAATAATTAACTATTAGGGTTTTGTGCATGCAAGAGAAGAAGAGTAACTTGTACATGTATACTTGGAGTTTGGTTGAATCTGCGTGACTGATGCATTATTACGAGGATTTCCAAATATGTAGAATTGAAGATTTGGATCCTCTTCTCGTCTTGTCTAACTCTTTTCCAAACAAGTGGTCAATGAAATGGTTATGATTAAAGACCTTTTGACCAAGGTAACAAGCAGAGTTTGACCATTGTCACTCTCATTCTCATAATCAAGTTAATTTCAGCCTAATGCATGGCAGATTATGTCAACACGTATGTTAAGCTATGAGGTCTTTCACATGAGTCAAGTGTACTGTTATAGAGATAATATCGTAATATAATCATCCATGGGATGTTATCCCAAAAAGCAACTAAAAAGATTATTTTGGGCCTTTTTTAATTATATTTCAATCAGTTTTAAGCTGTTGCGAAAAAATAATTTTTAAGAGGATGTGCTATATATTTAACTTTGATTATGTGGAAACTAATATGAATTTGAACAAGTACCAGGCGTGTCAGAGATATAGAACCTTAGATATAATTAAAGGATTCTTAAGTTTCTTACCTCAATTCACTCGAATGTAAAGATATAAAAATAATTGAGAAACTACATTTGGTTACTGAACTAAGTTGCAAATACTGCAATGATTACAATGAAACTAAAAGGTAAAATGAATTCTAACTACAAAGCGATCTAAAAATAATTTGAGTAACGAAGTGTTTTGAGTGATTTCTTAATTTTTCATTGATGCTTTCCTTCCTCTTTGGAGCTATATTTATACTATTGGTCTCACAACATCTAAAGCTTGTATGCCAAAATATCTATTATACATGGCATAGTGTCCCAAGTTTCAAGGTATTCAAGGAACAATCTACCTGACTGAGCCATCCTAAGTCTCGAGAGTCATGTTTTCTTTATAACTCAACGTTTACTTAATCCAATCAAAAGCCTTGCAAGATTTGAGGCACTTGCAGAGATAATGGCTCCACGTCCAAATAATAGTCTTCCGTGTTTAGTCCATTTTCAAGCCTTAAGGGTTACTTGCCTCGAAATAGACCGGGCCTTGTCTTAATAAATGGTTTATTGCGCCTGACATTTATTAGACAAAAACTATTAACTTATCAATTACTAAAGGATGTGTAGCAATCATCCTTTTGCTCAATAATTGGCAACTAATTATTTGCAATGTGTATTAATCAATCATCATGCTCATTTGCTAGCTAATTATATATTTCTCATAGTTGTCTTGTACAGGGGTGGAGTCAGGATTTAAAAATAAGAGGAGTTAAGATTAAAAAATATATATACTACAAAATTTTCATAAAATTTAGGAGGGGTAAAAGTATGCAACACTTATATAATATAAAAAAATTTTAAAAAATTAGGGGGGCCACTGCCCTACTGGTCTTCCCTCCATCCGCCATTGGTCTTATACTCTCGTAAGTAATTTTTGTATCCTTGATCATTCTTTGCTCTTTCCTTCAAGAAGGTGGGAGTTTGGGAGAAGATGATCATCATATATGATAATTCAGTTTTCTATTAAAAAATGATTTTGAATATATATGATCGCCAGCAGATTCAGAAAAATGTAGTAATGGGAGCAATATTAATTTTTACCAAATAAAAATATTAACATTTTTAAAAAATACAATTATAAATATTAATTAAAATAACATATAAATAAATTATATGAAAATTAAAAAATATATCTTTATTTCATCTCTTTCATAAATACAAGAGTAAACAATATTTTAAATATATATGTATATGCTTGATAATAATTTTAAAGAGAAGCAACTGCAATTTTAAGGAGGCAAGTGTAATTTTGACCTTAAAAAAATGCAAGTTTTGCAAATTTTAGGCGACAGTTGCCCCCTCTTTTTATAGCGTGGACAACTGGGCACGTCCCAGTATATGATGCATAAATAAATTAATTAATAATTAACCAAATGTTGAAATAACAGTAGTAGTAATCATTGCTCAAAGTCATTAAGGAAAAGGCTAAAATTTCAGTTTTTGGTTGGTTAATTTCAATGAAGTATTTTTTTAAATCTTTTAATGTTTATACGGTTAGTTTTATTTACAAAAAAATCTTATATTTAACTTTTAAATATTTATAAAAAATTTTTAAATACTAACATATTACGTTTATTTTTAAAAAAGACAAATAGAATTTGTAAGAAAGGTTTTTCAGTCTTTTATATAAGTCACTTTTTTTATTTTTTTTATTTTTGATGTCATTGTTGCACAATTTTAAAATATCCTCCAATAAATTTTAAAAAGAAGTGAAATATTTCAATTCATTATAAAAATCTTCACACATATCAAACCATTATTTTAAAATTTTTTTAAAAATTTAGAGGTAAAAATAAAAAATAATTTATTTTTTAAATAATTTTATTATTCTAACTACGTCACCTTAATTTTAGTGAGTTGGTCAAATGAGCATGAAATAGGATCCCACATACATCAATCCTGATTTCTGGAGGAAAATAAAATAAAGCACCCCTATTAATTAACTAGCACTAGCAAAATATTAAAGTAAGACTCAATAAAAACCATTGACTACTAGGAGTGAATAAAACCGAATTGAAATCAAAAATTGAATCAAATTAAATTAAATTTTGTCTATTTGATTCGGTCTATTCGATTTTTCAGTTTGATTTAATTTTCTTTTAATAAAAATTTTGGTTGATCAGGTTCGATTCAGTCTAAAAATTCAAAAAGCAAATAAACCGAACCGACCAAATTATATATATTTTTTCTTTCATATTTTTGAAAATGTGATAAAAATTTCATCTATATGATTAAAAAACATCTTTCTACTACTTGTAGTAATAGTATTTTTTTGGTTTAATGTGATGTTCTAATTTTTTATTTCTATAATTTAGTTTTTAATGTGATAGTACTGAATCTTATTAATTTTTTCATAAATTATCGTATAAGATTGTTATTTTTTTGTTGGGCCTTCAACATTAAGGAAAAAAATTGGATAGAAGAATACATGAACAATTAAATTTCATAGACCCAAATCAAAGCTCATAAATCGAATAGATCAATCAAACTGAATCATTAAAATTCAGTTCAATTTTAATTCAATTTAATTATGTATTTTGATTCGATTCGATCTAAATTTTTTATATAATTCGATCAATTAATTTTAAAGAAATTAAAACCCAACCGACTGAATCAACTGAATGCTCACCTTTACTGACTACGAACAAAATGGTTTTGTAGGTTAAAGGTAAAACAAGACAAATAGCGAAAATATCAAATTAAGAGTCACTGAAAATAAGAGTCAATGAAAACAGAAGCACACAATTGTTAACCACCTAGTACTATTTAGAAGGCAACAAATGATATATGCGAATATCTTATAATAAAAAGGAGTCCATAAATTTAAGTCCTTTAAATTTGGTATTTAATTTATTTATATTTATTCTTTTAATTTACACAAGACACTCTTTAAGAATGATAGTAAACTTACAAGATCTAAATATTTTAGGCTAAAATATACATTTAATCTTTTAACTTTACACAATATTTTATTTCAGTCTCTTAATTTTATAAAGTATCTTTTTAATCATTTAATCTTAATATTGTTAGTTTTATTTTGACAAACTTTTACAATAAATTTTTAAATATTAACAAAATATTCTCAAATGTTGACATATTAAGTTTAATTTTTTTTAAATAACAATGATTGATACAAAAAATAATCATTTAAAATTCACAATGTTAGAATTAAAGGACTAAAAAGATATTTTATAAAATTAAAAAATTAAATTAAAACCTTATATAAAACTAGAGGATTAAAGGTATATTTTAGCTGATATTTTATTTGTTCAATATTGATATTGGTAACGTGGATAATTACTGGCGTGGTTAATTATATTGATCAATTTGGTATAATATGGGGGAAAACGGAAATTTACACGAGAATTTAAACTTATAGGCAGGTTATTGTTGCGGATTTAAATTTAGTGAGTATCTCAATTACAACTATTATATTTTATTAATACTTGAAAATTATTAAGATATATATATATATATATATATCTAAAAATTCAAAACAATCGATATGACAAAACACTCCTTACTTATGATATCTCATCTAAAAATTTAAGATTTAATGTTTTTTGAATATTATATGACAAAATAATTATTTGATACTTTTTTAAATATTATATGATAAAATGATCTATGACACTGTTGTTATCATATCACATGAGACACCCATTGATTAGTATATTTAAATCACTCACCAAATCTAAATTTGTGAAAAATGACAGTTATATTGATTTACTAGTTCTTTTTCCGTCAATATTATGAAAACGTTTTTAATTAATTTATATTTTTCAATAAGCTAGTTAATGATTTTTATTTTATTCTTATTTAATAGGTTATCTCAATTAAAAAATTTTATTAATTATAATTCTAATTAAAAGTATTTCTGAAAAAAATCGTTTACACATTAAAAAATACAAAATGTTTTACATTTTTCAAATTAAAAATATCTTATGATTCTGAATGAGTATGCCCAAAAAAAATATTTTAATCAGAAGAATTCAAACTCAAAACCTCATGCATGTCTAAGCGCCATAGTCTCTTTCACATGTATAAGTATACTCTTAAAGGGTTCTAACGGCAGGTCTGCCATCAACCCACGCATCATTCAATTTAACTTGACACCGACGTCCAAAACCCTCGATTCACTCTTTAAACTAGACACCATGAAAGAAACTGATAAAAGACATTAAATTTCTCTGTGTGTGTTTGTGTGTGTGTGTGTGAGAGAGAGAGAGAGAGAGAGAGATGGAATAGTTTTATTTCATTCATATGTATATTATATGATAATGGTAAGGACGATCATGGAATAACAGAGAGAGAGAGAGAGATGGGTGAGAGATTAATGAGAGAGAAGCTTGCGAGGCGGGGAGGTGCGGCAGCGGCTGATCCGACTGCAACCTCTGGTGTATGGATTAGCTTGAGCCATTATTCTGTGCGCGCGTAACAGAGTAGCATGGCGGTCACCAAGCTTTGGATCTGGGTCACCCTCATGATTGATCGTCGTGGTCCCCATGTAGCTGATTCGTCCTCCTTCGGCACCACCGGCGACGGCCACCTCGGCGGTCATAACAGAGAATATCACCAGAGCACAGAGAAACACTACTCCCATGTTGAAACGGGTCATGATGGAGTAACCCGGGAAGCAATAGTGAAGGAAGGAGAGAAATATAGGGTTCTTGTGCATGGAAGAGAGAAGAAGAATGCATTGTTTTTATAATAGAGATTGATTGATTGAATATTCATGACATTAATGGTGATATAATTCAGCATCCTTATCCAGATTTGTTTCCAAACTTACCCAATTGATGATGATGATGATTCATTGGTCCTCCTTTAATTCTCACTATCGATTTATTTTCATTCCATCCTTGTTTCTTTTTTCTTTTCTTTCTTTTTTTTTAAATAATGTTCTCACTTGTTTCTTTGATTGATCGTATATATCAATTATAATCATTATACGTTTTCCTTTTTCTGATTTTGAATTTTGAATTCCAAATACATGATAACATTGGTGATATCATGCACTGATTTTTTTTCTTGATATACTGATCCAATTTAATTAACTAGTAAAGTCCATTTAATAATTTGAAAGCACAAAAAAAAAAAGAAAATAATATTACATAAAAGCTAGGGTTAACAAGCAAAATAAATCTTGAAGTATAGCACGAAAGTATCATAAACCCTGAACTCTTAAAATGTGCAAAATAAATCCTAAATTTTTAAATTCATAACATTTTAAACCTTGCTGTTATTTTTTTTTTGTTAACATAGTTATTGTTCACCATGGGGCCGGTCAAATGCTAATATGGTAGTCCCTTACTAATGTATCATTTACTAATTAATGCCATAGAGCCTAAATTATCATGCAAATAGTGTTTTGGATCCTGAATTTTGAAATTTTGAACAAATTACTCCCACCGTTTATATATAAAATGTTGACTATTATGTAGGCCAAATTAATCTCAACATGATCTGTCGTTGTGAATGTATCATTGGCTATAGACTCATAATTTCATGAAATGATGTTTTTACCCCCCCTTTTTTTGCAGTGTTTTCCAAACATTAGTATCTCATGCTTCTGTATGCTCTATAACTCTAATTTAGTCTTATTTTAAATAATATTTATTTATTTAATAGTGAAAACTTAAGATCTCATTTGAAAAGAAGTTTAAATATCAGATGATTTTAATTAACTGGTTAATTCAATTTTTAAATTTGTTGATAAAATTATTGACTTTCGTATATATCGTCAGCATTGTATTGGGCCCATGGTAAACAATACTATGAACAATAACAATGTTAAAAAAAATAACAGTGGGGTTTAGAATGCAATAAATTTAATATTTTAAATAATATTTATTTATTTAATAGTGAAAACTTAAGATCTCATTTGAAAAGAAGTTTAAATATCAGATGATTTTAATTAACTGGTTAATTCAATTTTTAAATTTGTTGATAAAATTATTGACTTTCGTATATATCGTCAGCATTGTATTGGGCCCATGGTAAACAATACTATGAACAATAACAATGTTAAAAAAAATAACAGTGGGGTTTAGAATGCAATAAATTTAAAAATTTAAAATTCACTTTACACATGTTAAGAGTTTAGGATTTAGAATACTTTTTGTTTAATACTTCAAAGTTTATTTTACTAGTTAACCCTAAAAAACATGAAGACTCCATATCTCCTTTTCACTTTTGAAGCGTAATTTTTTAAAATTCTTTTTGCATTAATATGGATATAGCTAACACGAAATATAATACCTACTCGTTATCTAATCAACAGCTAGTGATTAGGGAATTAAACATTTGAGAAAATCAAGGCCGTTTATTTAAGATTTAAAAATAAATAATTTAAAAATGTTATAAAAATATATTGTTTAAAAAATTTAATAAAAAGTTAAAAAATTATTTTATATTTAGTTACAATAATAAAAATTATTATTATTTAGTGATTTTTTTGATTTTATAACTTCTTAATGATTTTATTACATTCTCTCTCGTATATCCCACTATATTATTTTTAAAAACTATTTAAAGTAACTTTTTAAAATAATTAAAAATTTACATTTTTACATTTTTATTATTTTTAAAAATTTAAACAAACATTATAAAATTTTACAAGATAGATTTTTTTTTTAAAAAATAAGTGATTAAAAAAGGTTAAACAAAAGGACCCTCAATCCTTTAACTTGATTGCATGCTTGAGTGGTTTGAAATAATAATTTTTGAATGCACCCTTTTTTGCATGCTCATAGATGACACCTTTTGCACGTGTTTGATTTTGATTTAGTAGTTACGGAGGTTTTTATCTTATCCTTTTGAATTAACATTTTTAAGGGGATGACCAAACTAGGACCAAAAAGCAAGCTTCACTTGCTAGAGACAATTAGTTTGTAAAACTTATAATATATTTAATTTTATATACTTGAAGTATTTATTTTTAATTAAATCAAGACAGACAGACATACATACATATATATCATTTATAGACAATTTATTCTGTAATAAATTTTTATGAGAAATATTATTGACATATTAAAATCTATTTATTTTGATTTAATTAGATGAAGATACACTAAATATATAAAGCTAAGTACCTAGTCTTGCCCTTAGTTACTATTACAAAAAAGGGCACATAAAGCTAAGTATACCTAATCTTGCATTTAATCACTACTACATGTAATTATAATGTCTCTAATTTTATTTTATATAATAGATACTATAGTCCCTATTATTTTTACTCTACTAAAATTTAATTTTTCAACTTTAAACCTAATGCAGCTCAATCCATATAAATTTAATTTGACCAAAGTTCCTTGAACTTTGACTTAATACATTCAATTTTTATAATTTTAATCATTTAAAATGTTGGTGCCTACACTTCAGAATAAATGTTGTAGGAGTTGATAAGTCTTGTTGAAAGTCTATCAAGAAATGCAAGGTTTTAATGATTTTGTAATATAAATACGATTTATGAGACCGTCCCAACAAGTATGATTATTTTGACAATGATTAAAGTTTAAAGTGAATCCTAACTGACTCAACTAGGACCCCTAAATAAAATCTAAGGAAAATATATATAAATGTTGGTGCTTATACTTTTAACAAGTTTTGGTATTAGCCCTTACTTCTTCTTCTTTTTTTTTTTTGTTGATTTAAATTTCTTAAGTTTCATATGTTTGCAATATTAATTGTACATTGATAAGTGAAGTTAAATTTGTTGATATTTATATAACTTTATTTAATTTTGTATGGGCAAAATAGCTAGTAAGCTTTTTGTTTATTTGCCTTGATTGGGTGGCTTTTCTATTTATCTGCCCTGCTAATCTTTCTGTTTATCTATCCTAGTTAAGTGTTTTTTTTTTTTTCCTTTTTGAAGCTTCATTCCGTGCACTTTTACTGATTTTGACAACATGTCCTGCTTGATTTTTTTTTTTGGTCTTCTCAATTTTCATATTACACATCATAATTCTAAAAAGTAAGCACAAGAAATAACATGACTTATTACATGTTAGCCATCGTTAAGTCTTTATGGTCATATTTAAAAATATGGTGTGGACAAAAATTGTAGACAAATGAAAATAACAAAAAGGTATAAAGATTAATACCGAAACACGTTAAGAGTTCAAGGATTAACTATGGTATTTTTTTTTTAAAATCTAATTACAATGAAATTACTTATGATATTGACTCCTTAATACCTAATGCAAGATGAGACTCTACCCTTTCATTTAGATTGGAAGAAAAATAGGGAGGAAAGAAAACTAAGAGAAAACTTTTAAAAATAGTAATAAAAAATTACTATTTTCTTGGAAAATTTCTCCTAGTTTTCTTCTCTCTTCCCTATTTTCTTCTCACTTTCATTCCATCCAAACCAAGAATGAATGATACTAAATTCTATGATGGGGGGTTTGGAAATTAAAATGCAAAATTAAAGTAGAACTATTTATGAAAACAAAGTAAATTAAAGTAGCTACCCCAATCAATAACTCAAGACAATTAACAAAAAATAATCATTAAATAGGTGACAATCAAGTACTACTCTAATCCTATCTATATGACAAAGAGAGAAGATTAATTTTGCTTTTATTTATAAGGCATTTCATTATTTTTTATGTTCATCTTTTTTTTCCTACTTTTATTAAGTGCTAATAAAATAATTTTTTTTGTTTCTTATTGGATGATAGAGATAGAAATTTATTAAATTTTAAAATAAAGTTAATGAAATTTAAGAAGTAATTTATAAATAGGATCAAATAGACTAATTCACTTGAAAATTTAGGCCATCTTAGCTCAATTAAAGTTGATTTAAGTTTGGAATTTGACTTGAGTTTTTGAAATTAATGGAGTTAATTAAAGATCTAAGAATACCCCTAAGTATTAGCATATGAAATTAGGGAAAATAGCGATAAAAAATCGTTAGAAAAAAATTATATCAATCAAGGACTAATTATTGATCAAAATTTGAATGAAAAAAGCTAAATGAATTGTTATTAATTTACAATAAGTTGTTAAAATTTAAATGAATACTCATTGATAAAAGATTAAACCAAATCGATAAATATTCATTTAAATTTTGATAACAAGTAATTTTTTATTGATATAAATTTTATCGAACGATTGATGTTTTCCCATAACATTAAACTAAATAGAGACCTCTAATTAGTTAAGTCAATCCACACATTTGTTAAGGATAATTAAACCCAATAACTCATTAATAAATTAGACTAATTAAATCCTGGATAATAATGCCAAAATCACTTTAAAATAACTAATGAAGCAATTAAAACACCCAAATAAAGAAATTAAGCACAATTTACTAGCTAATCATAATGCAAGAATCCTTAATACAAGATTGATTAGCATAAAAGGAGGCAATAGGCAAAAATTCCAGCCACACTGACACTTCAAATTTCAAGATTAATCAGCATCTCTATCCATCACACTCAAATACACTACATAACCTCAACAATATAATCCAATAATCAAAACCTAGATTATATTACAATTCATATCAAAATTCAAGCTTAGACCACCATCAACTTTAAATTATAAAATTGTATAGGTCTTCAAACAGCAATGAAAACGATAGGGAAATATTATTGACCATTGTGTAATTTGATACTTTGGCAGTGGAGAGAGCTAGTTCTTCCAAATTGATACTAGTTTGTTCTTTTTTGTGTCATTGCTAGCTGTTTATGAGTCTGTGTGTGTGCATGTCCTATAAACTTGAATAGCACAATTTGTGAAGTCTTTGCTGTATAGATTTTTGAGAAAGTTGTATAATTTTAAGTTGAACTTAAATTGCAAAATTTATGAGTTTATCCAGGTTTATTGATTTTTTTTTTTGGGTCTTTACTTGGTCAAAATTAATATTACATGTAATACTATATCAATAATTAATTTATATAGTAATTGTATCAAATTTTTCTCCTAAATTTCACATGATCAAATTCCTACATTTGTAGGTTAAAATGGTCGATTAATTGTTTAAAAAAAATTATACAAAAAATAGTTCAAAGAAAAATGTCAATTAATTTGCCAATTGCCACGTGACAGTGAAACTATAGCAAAACAAATGTTCAACTTTTTTTGCATTTATTTCTTTACAATTTCTCTCCCTCCTTTCGCTAACATTAATACTTTCTGAAAAGATAACAGAAATTAAAGAGAGAAGCATTAGAAGATAATCCATTCCCTCACCCACCGCCCAAAAAAAAAAAAAAAAAATTGTATTAAAAACACCATTATCTCAAAATACCTCAGTTATCATTAACTTATATATTCTTTTATTAAATTTGAATTATTCACATGTATCTATAAATAGAGGGCACACACAGATGAGTTATATTCTACACATCAAAATATAAGAAAACTTTAATTTCTTTTTCTCGTTCCAGTATTCTTTCCTTATAAATTTCTCTCCTTTTCCTAGTCTCTATTATCTACAACAGAACAAATATTTTACAAGACTACTGACTAAGTTAGTGACAATGTGTTCAAAATTACACAAAACATAATATCTAAATAAAGGCAAGGATCTTAAATAATTTCTTAGGCAAAGGTTTTATACATACATACATACATACAAATATATATATTTATATAAAGGAGAGAGAGACAACAATTAAAGGATTTCGTCAAAATGAATCCCTTAGCTTCACCTTCCTTTCTGAAGATGTTTTGGCATTGACAAATAAAATTTATATTTAACAGTAACCACGAAAAAGGCATGTGGCAACGGAAATCAGACACTCCGATACCTTGGATGAGGAGGGAAAATGAAATGAAAGAAAATAAGAAAAAAATGAAGGGGGCGGGGGATGTAAATAAAAAACCTATTTTCTATTCTTATATTTGGATTAAAAAAAACACAATAGAAATTTAACTAGCCCACACTAATATTGACTTCTATATGAAAACGACGTGTGCCACATATCTATTTTTCTCTACTTTGAAACAATTTTTGAAATTTTCTCTATAAAACCTCTCCATAGCTGAAAAGAAAATTAAGTAAAACAGAAATATGAACCACATGCCTCTTTAATATATATATATATATATATATTTCGTACTGCTATCAGACCGGCAATGTTATATAGTAGTGAATGCTGGGCTCTAACGGGACAGCAAGAGCATAAAGTTGGAGTAGCAGAGATGAGAATGTTACGATGGATGTGCGGACATACACGTAAAGATAAAATTCGAAATGAGCACATACGCGAAAAAGTGAGGGTGGCACCTATTGAGGAAAAAATGGTAGAAAATCGGTTGAGATGGTTTGGGCATGTACAAAGAAGACCAAGGGAGGCACCAGTGAGAAGAGTGGAACATATAACTTTGAGTCCGATTAAGAGAGGTAGAGGAAGGCCTAAGAGAACACTCTTGGAAGTTGTTGAACGTGATCTCTTAATTAATAATATTTCTAAAAGCTTAATAAATGATAGAGCACAATGGCGTCTTGCAATCCATGTAGCCGACCCCACCTAGTGGGATAAAGGCTTGTTGTTGTTGTTGTTGTTTATATATATATTTCACTTTTTCCCTTCATTTTCTCTTATCACCTGAAGTCTTTGGTTTTATCTTTCCCTTATTTATCTCCCCCGTATTTTCAGCTCCTTCCAAATCCAAACATGAGGATAATGAATGATTTACACAGGAGATGCATGGAAGGGTTAAGTGTTAGAACAAAAAGATTTGTACAATAGCTCTAGTGTTCTACTGAAACCAGTTTGTTTCAGCCTCTGCATTAAATAAAAAAAAAAAAACATTGATTATAATCTAACAAGGAAGAATTAATCTGAAATATCTCAAATGACCTGAGTGCTAGAACAGGTGCAAGCTCAGATAGACACCCTCTGGTACTGCATAACTCAAACTGGGGCATCTTAGTAAGCAATGACCTGCAACAGAGGGATTAACAAAAAAATTGACAATAATAATTTAGCCTTACTACAAGATAATTATCCCTTATTAAAGAAAAGAAAACATAAGGCTTTTAGTCCTTTTACCTTCCTCATAACTTCAACGTATAAGGCTCACGTTCAACAAATCCGACTGACAGTGGCAGCATGCTCCAGGAAAACAGCACAACAACCTTAGAGTAGAGATAAGTCGTTCTGATTTGATACGAACGATTTAGATTTTATTTTATTATTTTATCTCATCTCTTTTATTATAACAACTAATTATTTTTTTTAAACAAAAAATTGATATTTCATAAGACATTGTCTTCATCTTACGGTTGCTTCTCTCAAAATAAAAATAAAAGAGCCGAAAATCTCCATACATGTATTTCTCAGTCGTGAAAATCGAGGGCACTTGCGATAGTGTTCCTAGCTTCTTCACATAGCATCATAGGATCGCTTCCATGAATAGGTCTGTGTACGACAACTTTCACAGAACCTGAGTTGACTATATCTTCGCTTCCTGCAGGCATGATCTGGCCAGTTCCAATAACGGTAATTGGTACAACTGGCACATTGGTTTTTGCAGCAACACTGAAGGCACCCTTCTGCAAATCATCAAGGGAAGATAACACAGTGGTTAAGTTTAACTCTGGCATAAATTTCAGTTAACATATTCTTTGCTCCCATGTCCCTAGGGATGACCAATTTAATGTAATAAACCAAGAAGCAGAAAACAGTGATGTGGGTAGATTGAAACGTTATACAAGATACCACAATCTTCCTGTATGTTTGAAAGCCGTAAATTTTGACATTTCAATTATCAAGCGTGGCAGCTGGAAGCTTCATTCCAATGTACACAGCTTAAAGGCTTGACTGGCAGCTTTAGAGAGAGTGAAATGGGATGATCGTTAATAAGGTGAGAGGAGGGGTGTAGCAGTGTGGAGGAGGGTAGGTGAGTGGAATGGATTTAGTACGCATCTTTTTGATGCATTTCCTTGTGCATCTCTTTTTTCATTAATAACGATAAGATGTAGCTGATGGGGAAATATGGGTATAGTGTAATATTACCTCCGGGTCTACTTATGAGAAACGAGTGATAGTTAAAATAAAACTATCACTTGTTTCATATAAATAGGCCTAGAGGTAGTAATAAAATAAGATATGTACAAAAATAAATGCTCCAAAAAGATATGGACCAGATCCATTCCCATGAAGTGAGTCATCCCACTTTTATCTGGAAACTTAAAAGTTTAAATGCCATTAACAGGGTGGGGTGGATTTCAACAATGAATTTCCCAATGTTCCTCCTAAACAACTGAAAATGAAAATAGATGAAAAGAAAACTTCAGTGATTAAAAGATAAAGAGAAAAATTGTGATTAACCCGACCCATCCTGCCTCACCCCATCATGTTACTTTCAGTTCATCCAACAGAGGTCAGAACACTTGGTCCATCCCAATCCAATCCATCCTCTAAATCAAGCCCTAAGTGGACGAACCATGTTATGTTAAACATTAACAGAAATTTATAGAGTACTGAACCAATAACCCTTCAATCATCTGTATTTATGCTCACGTGTCCAAGATAGGATAAGGCGCACTGTTTTGGTTACAGTCCCTTCAAATCCAAGAACTAAAATGAGGATCCCTATCCCAATCAAACCATTCTCAATTTCTTATATAAGCAGACAAATAATTTTTTCAATTGTCCATATATACCAACTGACATCATGACTTCCCATCACTAACTACTTACAAAAATTATCATCTAATCAGATGAAAGAGTCACAGGAATCTTGGCATAAACTCACCTTGAAGGGGCCAAGTTTTCCATCTTTGCTGCGTGTTCCTTCAGGAAAGAAAAAAACAGAGGCCCCTTTCTTGATAAGATCCATGCATCGTTTAAGACAGTCCTATATGAAGGAAAAAAGCAGCAAAAAACCGTGATGTGACTAGGAAATTTGTGCTTGTATAGAGCATAGAGAATAAAATTTCAGAGAACACATTGGCATCTCATATAGCAGAACTAATTAAATTTATCTGATTGAAGGTAAAAAGAAAAAAAAAAGTAAATTTATCTGCATAAAGAATAGTAGGGGGATACCAGTTGGCTTTGCCTGTCCATGCGTTTTAAAGGAATCATTCCCAAAAGAAACATTGCCCACCCAATAATGGGATAGAGAAATATACTAGTCTTGCTGATGAATTTGAAGCTTCTCCCTAGAGTAAGAAGGGTATATATGTCTAAGAAGCTCTGGTGATTGGACACATACACAGCAGGAGCATCTTGAGATGGTAGATTCTGCAATCCCTCAAAATTGACTTTATAAAATGGGGTCACGGTAAGTGTAGACCATATTTTGGCAATAAAATGATGGTATTTTCTTCGATGACGATCAAATAGGATAACAAATGGATGCCCAACAAGCATCAGTACAAAAAGAAATATGGCACTGAAAGCAGTAACAGCATAAAAACATGCTCCCCTGATCTTTGATTGCACTTTTAATTCTGCAATTTGAAGTTGAAAGTACAATCAATTAGCATTATTTTTAAAGAATATATAATAGGATATTTGACCTAATTGAATTATTAAGCTTACTGGATAGTGAATAGTCATCTTCTGAAGACCCCACTGCGGTAAGTTCAGACCTTACAACTACATCTCTAGCAAATTTATTCTGACTATGGAATTTGCATCTGTGATGAAGTCCACAAACCTCTACCTTTGGATCATAACATTGCCATGACACACTGCCATACTTCCTTGGAATGCCTGGTACACCACTTTGAGCAGCTATACAAGCAAAATAAAAAAACACAAGCGCAATGAGTCAAGGCCATCATATCTTTTAGTGAGACACAATTTAAAGGACCAATCATATAAGTAATTTATTTAGAAATTTCAGATATCTAAGTTAAAAACCTCTGAGTAACATCAGCTTCATCAGACTTTAACAATTTAAAGGGCCAATCACAAAATTTGTGAGAATTCTTATGGTCAAAGAGATTATTAAGCATGCATCAATATATAGATAATCATTAAATGAGGGATTACAGGCTGACTTAGAAAGAAACTTGTTCAAAATTCAAATAGTATAGAATGACACAATTTATCATTAGAAACACAAATTTGAGTCAAAATTCACAAATTGCAAAACTATAGTTAACAAGCAAGGATGGTCAACAGTGTCGACAATAGTTCTTTAAAAGCAGGCTGCACTGTTAGAAAAAGAATATAAATGAAAATTGAAACAAATGTTTTCCTATTAAATTAGGATATCAGTTTACCCAACCAACTAAGATAACTCATTAAAAGTTTAGGAGAGGGAAGATATATGAAAACTGAAATGAATATTTTTCATCACATGAGAATATTACCTAACAGACATCACAAGGATAATTTACATGGAGCCAAAACTTATGCAATGTCATTGCATTTTACTATGAAAGGAATACTTACAATTAAGTGCACTCGTCAAACTTTCATGTCTGATGAGTAAACCTTTATGAGTGCAAAACTGCAATGAGTCGTATTCACACAAAATGGTCATAAGTCAAAAGTCACAATAATAATAGTGGCTTCCAAAGGAAAATCGTATCATTCTACATCAAAAAGTGGAAATTTTTCAGGGACATCGCAAAAGTTACAACATGAAGAAGGAAAAATGGTGTCATTGTACATCAAAATGTGGAAATTTTTCAGGGATATTAAATTACAACATGAAGAACACAACGACGGAGAAGACCAGAAAGAAATGAGCAGCGAGACTCAAGCAAAGACATACTTCTGAAGAAAGAACCAATTACTATTTTTACCCAGGAAGAAAAACGTAATGCGTAAAATATGATCTCCACCATAAACACTTGTTGGAATCAGTAATTCCTTCATGATTTTAAACAAAGCCTTCAATCAGCCAAATGATATCAAAAGGAAGTAAATGTAAAATCAGAAAGGAAACAGCTCATAATCTCACTTAATCACGGCAATACGCGAATTCAACTTCCATCAGAAATTAATAAGCACACATGAAAGAAAATATGAAGATCACAATTACCAGAGTAGTAGAAAACTTCGGCAAGTATCTCACTTCCCGGCGACCTAGAAGTAACGAGGAAACAGAACAAAGAAGCAATTAAACAAAGAGAAACTGGAAGTGAAGGAAGCGTTAGGAAGAAATAGAGTGAAGAAGCTGCTTACCGGAACGATAGGTTGGCGACAGGAGCGAGAGTGAAGCAACTTCCATGAATCATCAAAGAAGGAAAGAAAAAATCATTAGAGGCTTTGGCAATAAGATGATGTAATTAGGGTTAAATACATTACACTGAGATGAGCAATTTGTGTATCGGGATGTCGCCAATTGCAAGGCATGTTCCAGCTCAGTTCTTTTTCCAGGATTTTTCAATTGGTGATTAGATTTATTAAAAAAATGTGAACAGCGTGAGAAAGTCGGCAAATTAGCATCGAAGCATTCTCGTTCTCGAAAAAATCGGTAAATCCGTCCCCACGGTCAACTTATTTTGTTAATATACTCCCGGTTATATATTATTATATAACACGTTTTTTAGAATAACTTATTAATTTATTAATTATTAATATTCATTAATATAAGATAATTAATGAGATATTAATTATATTTTTTAATATTTTATTTTTATTTAAATTTATTAATTATAAGAGAAAATGTAATATGTTTGAAATTTTTTATTTAAATATGAGTAAAATTTAAAAATTTTATTCTATTTTAAAATAAATTTAATAACTGAATTATTTTTTCTGGATTTCAGTAAGATAATTAGATTTGTCTTATAATAAAAATTGAAGAAAATATGTTAAAAATTTTTAAAATTTTATTTATAAGCAACTTTTTGTCACACATTTTTTCTTTTATTTTATTAAATATCGGTGAGAGCAAGTACATTATTAAAGTGTATATTTTTCCTTCATTTTCAAATAATCCTTCTAATTCTTATTATTAAGTCAAAACAACTACTTCACCAGAATCAAGAAAAAGATAGTTAAATTATTTATTAACTTTTTTTAAATATAGAATAAATTTTTAATTTTATTCTTGTTTAAATGAAATTGTTTAAAGTTTCCATCACATTCTCTCTTATATTTAGTGATCTTAAATATGGATAATATTAAAATTATATAATTAATTTTTTATCAAGTGTCTTATATGATTAAAGGACAAACAATCATTTTACAGAGCGTGCTATAATTGAAACAAGAGAGAGTATAAGCAAATTTTAATTAATTCACACCCTTTAAGCAAAATTGTTAATTGTTAATTGTTATTGTTAATGTTAATATGTAATCAATCCACCACTTAGCTTGAAGCAAAAGCACCATTTTTTTTTTTCCATTTGTTTGGACAAAAAACACCATCGTTAATTATACTTGGTGAAGGTGGCTCTACAGAAGGAGCATATCTAGAATAATCTAGAGATACATTTCACTCCCGCAAGTGTCGAGGATGATTAATGGTGACATTTATCATAATTTCCTCCGAAATGATTGCCGAGCAAGATTCCCCCACATGCAGGTCTAACTCTTGCTCACAGTGATCATCTGTGCCACTTATAAAGTGAAATGGTCCAGACCAGTTCGACACCAGCTCCCTTGGTCTCTACGTTATATCTCTTTTCATAATAAAAAAAAATATAATGTTTGTTACTGTTGGGAGAATGACAAGTAAAAACTTTATAAAAATATTAATATTAAATTAAAATTTTTTAACACTAACATTCTTAAATTTAATACTTCTTCTCCCATATTTTAATATTAAAATTTTTAAGTCAATATTAATTTTCTTATATGATCCTTACTTGTCATTCTCTTATTATTATTTATTGCACAGTAAAACACTAGGAACATTGAAGTGTCATCATTTAATCTGTTATTGCTATTTTTTTGTTAAATGTATTTTATAATTTGTTTTAAATTTTATAATGATTTAAAGTTAAAAATTTAAAAATATGTGATCGTTACAAAATTAATTTTTATTGGTAGGACTGTGCTTTTTAATTTTGATATTGCATAGGTTAATATGCATATATTTTGTTGTCATAAAATTTTAATTTCATCTACTTTTTGAAAGAT
Source organism: Prosopis cineraria (assembly GCF_029017545.1). NCBI lineage: Eukaryota > Viridiplantae > Streptophyta > Magnoliopsida > Fabales > Fabaceae > Prosopis > Prosopis cineraria. Next base: position 12,860 of record NW_026555710.1, on the reverse strand, counting down.
TTTGAGGGGAAAAAAATTTGCTCACTTCCTTCTTAGCTTAGATTTTCTCTCTCTCAAATTCGAATTCTCTCCATGTTTTACAAATCTTCTTTTGAATAATATGATTTCAACAAAAAAATTAAAGTATTAATATTGTAATAAGATATTATTTAAAAAATAATAATCTTTTATTACTTATTGACATTGTTGCCTGTAAGGTGGTTGGTCACCTAATAGTCTGTCACTTGAGAATTGGTAAATATAATATTTTGATATTTTATATGAGTAAGAAGTAATATTATCTTAACATTTATTTTTAAATTATATAAACTTAATTGGCATTAATTTTCCCATGAAAGATGATTTATTTATAATTTTCTTATGCACATTTTGTAACTTTCAGAAAATTTTAGTTTTCCCTTTCAACTAACGATTAAAATAATAGAGGTTTAATGGAGGGGCAACATTATACATTATACCTTTTTCTCATGTTTAATGTCATTATAATCAATACTCTTGAATGAATGATTTTTTTTAATATATTTCATTACAACCTTTGGATGTTCTACTATGTACAATAACGTACATTTTGCGCCATTAACACCATGAAATTAATAAGAATCATCCTTATTTCTCTCCCCTAGCTAAATTCTCTCTCCTCTTATTTATCTCTTTGATCCCAAACCTATCTCTTGCAAAGTACTAAAAACCATATCAGTCATTAAATCGTATTAATTTAAAGGTTAGTGGTCCAACAGTCAACCCGGAATCAAATTCGTCACCGTTAAAATAATATAATTTAATTAAATATATAAAAATATTTATAATATTTCAATAAAAGTATTTAATTCTTAAGTAAATGAAAAATTTATCCATAAAACCCTCTACATGTCTTATATAAATAATACTTATAAGTTTCTAACCATAATAAAATACAATAGCATGAAAATTATTGGTTAACAAATTTATATTTGATTTAGGGTTCAATATTTAGAAGAAAAAAGAAAAAATAAAGAAAAATAAAAATAATAAAATTTGACTCAGGTAAACCAATTAACCTATCGAGTTGGTGGAGTTTATCTAGGTTGAAGCTAATTTGACCAAGTTAAAATCGGGTCATATGTGACTAGTTTTTTGAATCAATTGGACTAATTAGGTGGCCAATTCACTAGTTTACGAGTCAACTAGTCAAGGTCGGTTCGAGTTTACAAAACAATGATCTTTTGTTACATTCTTAATATGTTTCATATTCATAATAAAAGTAAAGTAGGAGAATTAGAAAAATAAAAAAAAAGAAAAACTTTTAGCCTTTTTGGTTTCTATTTTCATTTTTCATTTTTAAAAACTATTTTAAAATATAATTTTTAAAATAGTTTTTCAAAACAAAGGAAAATAAAAATATGTTTAGTTATATTAATTTAAAAAAAATTTTAAAATTAAAAAATAAATTGATAGTCACGATTGTAAGTGATTGATGGCAATAACTTATGATAGAAATTTATCAAATTAACTTTAATTTTAAATAATCAAATACAGTGTGTTTTAAAAATGAGAAAAATAAAATAAAAATAAATTAAGATGTTTTCATTTTTTGTTTTTTAAAAATAAGAAATAAAAATAGTTTGTAAAACAATTAAATCCAAAACATTTATCTAAACAAGTTTTTTATTTTTTATTTAAAAAACAGAAACCAAAAAGCTTTTATATATATCTACATTTACATTCTTTAAATACATTGCAAGCGTTGTTCACTAATGAACACATGACAAGTGTCTTTGTTTTTGTGGTACTAGCTTTTAATTTGAACAAACCCTATAATCAATTTTCCCCTGCCAGTTGATTGTTGACGCCATGCCCATGGCCCTCTTTCCTTCTCCTCAGATTCCCTCCCAGCAATCTTCTTACAAAGGTGCTCGATCATTCCATTGGATCAAATGCCAAGTGTGTGAAGTGATCTAAGAGACCACCTCTTAATATACTTCCTACCATTTCACATCTTACTCATATTCTATGTGTAATATCTTTATCAATTTCACTATCAATTGCATACAATTGATCCCAAATGCTTGAACTTGGTTGTGGCATCGTCTACTATTCAATCTATATACATATTTGCAATGGATTGGATCTATATATATATATATATATATGATACCTTATAATGCCATGTCATATTATCCTCTTTTGACATGGATAAACCCTAGTTTATGTGCGTGTGGAGGTGGAATCAACTAATAGAGTGGGATTTAGAAAGGAGAATTATCAGTGAGCTTGGCTTGCAATGGGAAGAATGGGAAGTGGCATTACTGCATGAAAAATTGATTACGTCGGTTATTTATGACTTAGAAAAAATATGACACCTAATACTATTAATTGTGTGTGAACCATATCATCGTCGGCACAAATATCCCTTCATAAACATCACTTTAACCATTATCAGTTGTAATGATTTGTTAATGAAAAAAGTAAATATTATCCACTACCTTTCTACAAATAAATCCACTATAAATCCCTTTCATTATCCACTACCTTAGCTTTCTACAATATGGTGGGGATATTATAAGGAAAAATCAAAAATAAGGACCTTCAGAAATCAATAATATAATAATCATTGGGGACTGTACAATTTTAATTTGAAATTGAATTTAAGTAAAGTGGTTCTTTTTGCATGTAACGAATTATTGTTATGAATATAAAATACCCTTAAAAATAAGTGATTAAATGTGCATTTCAGATATGGAAATTTTAGTGATCAAAATATTATTTAAAAAAACCTGCAATAAAAGACAGTAGTCCTGAAATTCAAATTCAACATTTTATGGCTTCGAATAGTTATTATTGATTGTTGTAAGTCCTTAATTGTGATTTTCCCACATTATAATGAGTTTTTCGTGCTATGAAATACACACAGCAGAACGCTCGAGGAAGCATATTATGTTTTTGGAAAACATCTAAAATCAACAGTTTATTCATCAATCCAACACTTGAAACAGAAGCATCATTAACAATTAGACTTGTTGAAGGTGACACTGTAGAAGGATTCTAGCTAGCTAGGAATGATCTGGTGGCTTATTTCCCTTTCTTGATTGTGGAGGAGGATCATGACATGAATTACAATACCCTCCAAAATGATTACTGGACATGACTCTCACACGCATGCAGCTTCAACCCTTGTTCACAATGATCTTGTGTGCGACTTATGAAGTAAACAGATCCTGACCTGCTCAACGCTACCTTAGTATTTCCATTGTTAAAACCTTTAACAGGGTCAGATTCGTTGCGCACATTTATGATAATGTTTCTTTTTCACTTCTAGTATTGACTTTGATCCTTGATCGTACTTCTAGACTATAATCCAATTAAAAAACAAAACAAGAAAAATTTCAAGTGAGGTTTGAAGCTATGATGAAGAAATTAATGATTAAAATAGAAGAATAATATGCAAGGGAGGAAATTAGGGTTATGAACAGAATCGCTGATCTTGAAATGCTAAAAGGTGGCGTAGTGGTTAAGTCACTCGGCTTGAAGGAGAGGAAATAGCCAGGAAGACTCAATGTATCCTACTAATACCCTTTTGCTTCACACATTAGTATTACTAGAAACAATGCCAGCATCGTTCACATCGATGAAGATGATGAAGGGGAGGATGACTAAAAACTTTAAAAAAAAATTAATTAATTTAAATTAAGTCATAAGTGTCAAACTTTAGGAATTTATTAGTTTGACTCTCAATTTTACAACTTCATTGTGATGAATTTATAACTTGTGTTTTAAATTTTAATAGCAAAAATAAATTTATTTATTATTCAATCATGTTAAAATTTAAAAAATAAGTAACGAATTTATCACAATAAAATTATAAAATTGAAAAAAAAACTTATAAATTCAAAAGGTTTGATATTTGAGACTTAATTTGAATAAATAGTCCTTTTAAAACTTACCAATCAGAGATGGAAACTACCTTAAACTATATGGCCTTTTTTGTGAGGCCCTCTTTCTTAGTGGTTAAACATTACGTTTTGTCCTTCTCTTTATAGCCTTTGGGATTAACTTGAATAGTTATACATACATGCATACATACACACATATATATGAAGTTAATCAAGAAATCATTTAGTGTTGATAAACGTTAAGGGACACTTAATTTAGTTTTATAATTAATTAATAATTAAATTAAAAAAATTCAAAACTGATGTTCAATTTATGATACATTAATTTTAATAATTCAAATTAAATTGATGTTCAATTTATGATGCATTCTTTTGATTGCTTTGTAATTTTAAAACAAGCAGCAACTTTTCAAAATCTTTAATGTAAAAGTTACAAAACATATGTAAGTGTTTTCGATTAATTAATAAAGGAGAGGCAGCAGAGTGTGAGGGGAAAAAAAATCTTACTCCCTCCATTTAAAAATATAAAATATTTTTTGAAGAGTTATATGTTCAAAAATGTAAAACATTTTTAGTTTTTTAAGATGTAATCATTGCCTTTTTTTTTTCAAAAGTACCTCTATTGAAAGTGACTTTATATTTATCATAGAGTGTTTAATTAGGGTAAATATAAAAAGATAAGATTAATTTAAAAGTAGGTAATTAATTTATTGGGGGTGAGATTCTGTTAAAAATGTCTTACATTTTTTAACAGAGAGAGTATATGATAGTGAGCTTGTGATTTGTAATTTCTAACAATAAATAATGTATATATTATAATATATGTGTGAGTTAGGTTTAGAATCGATAATTTAGATCAAGTCTAATTGACCAACTTGAAACCTTGTAAAAAATTTAGGACCGAGCTCGAAAAAGTTTGGTTATCATCCACACCTAACTTGGTTAAAAATTAAGAATAAACTAAAATAAATACTCCTTATATATAGAGATTAAACAATATAAAAAGTTAAAAAATTAATAAAAAAATTATATTTTACTCATAATTAAATGATTTTTTATATAATATAATGATGGCTATTTTTCTCATCTTTTTAAAAATAAAAAGTATAATTTATACAAAAGTTATTAAAAACTTTAAACTAATCGGATCAATGATTTTAAGTTAGTGGTCTAATTGTGATTAAATTGAGATTAACTTGATCATAATTAAAATAATATAATTTAATTAAAATATATAAAATATTTATATATGACCATGATAAAAGTAATATTTAAACAATTAATATATTAATTTACAAGTAAATGAAACATTCATGAATAAATTACATATAATACATCAAAACAGTAATAGAGTTATTTAAATACAAATTTGATAAGTTATTATTTTTTTATTTTATTCTTTTAAAATTAAAATAATATTTTATGCTTAAAAAATTATTTAAAAATTAAAATTGATTCAAAAAATAAATAAAGAATATTTTAAAAAATTTTCAGGTAGTTGAGTCAGCCCGAATAAATTCGAATGTATTAGGGTTGGGTTTGACTATATCAATTTTTTAAAAAAAGTAGGATACTTTAAATTTGATCTGAATAGTTGAATTGAGCCTAACTCGAATAAACTCCTGCTCGAATTACTGACTCTAGTTAGATCCCTTCATTAATAGATTAGTTTCATAAATAAAAAAATTCATAATTTTTCATTGAATTAATTTGAATCATTAAATTATGTCTGAGTTTTGTTAGTTCTTTTTTTTGTTTGCTAAAAGCATTTGTTCTCTTTCAATAATACACAGTATTACACACATACACATACATAAAGAATTGAGCTATTTTTTAATGTTTATCTAACATTTTAATTATAATCAACTTTCTTCTAAAAAATAAATGAATATTTAAATTTTAATTAATTAAAAATTAAATGAATTAATTTTTCTTTGAAAACTAATAATACAATTACATCATGCAGCAAACTACTCTAAAATACAATTGGAACCAAATTGATTTAAAATAGAAAATTCAATTAGTTTTAATAAATTTTCCCAGAAAATTCTTCTAAAGATGACTCTAAGAGAGGCTGGAATACATCACGAGATATGATACCTTAATACAACAACATCTTCAACAATAATAAAATTCTTATCATACTGACAGTGAAACCAAACCTATTTATAATGATTAGGATAAAATTGTACTATTTTAAAATGTTTAGGGGATTTATATAAAAAAAATTTCAGATGCTAGACGATCCAACGCGAATAATTCAGGGACAAAATTATTCTTTAACTCATAATAAAAAATGCATTATTTTGTCCTCATCATAGAACGTAAAAAATTTCGCACATCTCTATCCATTCTCCAACCTTTTGACGATTCCGAAGAATAAATCACCATTATAGAGGGGGGGGGGGATAAATCATAAATTTACGAGATTGATATTAATGAAGTTCATAATTATCACTCGCCCCATAGTTTTCCTAAAAGTTCAGATATCTTATATATAAATAATTGATATAGATACAAAAAAGACATACACAAAAATTAAAGAAAAAGGCAAAGATCGGGTTTATTCAATCAGTGAAAGTTGGCAAAAAAGTAAAATAAAATAAAAAATTAGTAAGAATTTACATAAAATAATTCAATCAATATAATATATTCTTTAAACCTTAAATTTCATCAATTCTGTTTTAAAATTTATTAAATTCTCAATTTTATTCATATTAAATATACATAATTTAATAATATTTTTTTCTTCAACATTAAATGGAGGGTAAAAAAATTTTTTTAATAAAATTTAATAATATAACTTATAAATGAGATAAATTTTTTTTTCTTTCTATCCTATAAATAGGATTAGAGAGAGTGAATAGAATGAAAAAGCTTAATCTAACCTTGCCCCTTGCTTTTTCAATTTTTTCATAAAATTCTAACAAAAACCAACTCATTGAGGATAATGTATATATACACCCAACTACTTCATTTATTACTTAATCTATTCATTTGCCCCTTTTTATTTAATCAATAAAAATGTATTTGTGTAGTTACATAAGACAACATTCTTTTTTTTTTAATTGAATATAAGACAACATTCTATGGCAGCAACACCAATAAAGAATAAAAAATTAGGTATGAATAGAACAAGAGAAGAGGGATAAGAGAGAAAAGAATTATAAATTATAAATCCATATAAAAGTAATCCACACCTCTTTTTTATTTTATTTATTGATTTTACCAATTGAAATTGAATTTCATTTGTTGATTAGGATTAAATTCTACAAAAATGCCTACCTTTTTTGAAATATCTTGAGCATTTTTGATAGGTTGAACACATTTTTTTTCAAGTAAATATAAAATAACAAGGTCAAGAGTCTCTAATGTATCTTTTTTTAATATTTTCTATGTGACGTCCTGTGTTTATCTTAACTTCATTTTTTATCTTTTTTTAATCATTAATTTTAATATAAAATAAGAGACATTTTGATATTTTTAAAGTTTCAAAACAATAGAATTTTGTATTTTTTTAACAATTTTTCAAAGATAAATGCATGCAATTTTGATTTAAAAAACCATAAAAATACAAAACTCTACCATCTCTTAACATCAAAATGTCTTTTTATTTTGTATAGAAGTTAATGATATATGAAAATAAAAAAAATAAAATTAAAAAGTAGGACATAACAAAAAACATAAAAGAAAAATACATTAAAAACTCCTAGCTCATTTTCACAACAATTAAAAAAACATCATTAAAAGAGGTATAACCCATATAGTTTAATTGGAGATGAGTAGTGAGATCAAGAGAGACCACAATGGAAAAAAGAACTCAGGGCAAGATGGATGTGACCGCCAAAAATAAAAAAATAAAGAAAGAAAAAAAAAAAGATGAAACGGGACGGACTATTCATGACCCTGAGACCCGAAGCCCTTACCCTAGAGGCTTTGATGCCATATTAAATTAATAGTGGCCAAAACACATTGGGAAATACTCCCTTTGATCTTTACTACATTCTTCATCTGAAATTATAAAATATTTTTAAATAAATTTTATATATTAATAAATTTTATTACATATATTTAATAATTTTATTTTTTTAAGATAAAAATATAAATTTTTAAAAATACTCATCATTTAATATAATAAAAAGAGAAGGAATAAAAATTAATTATAAAGAGAGAAATGATAATATTAAAATTGTAGCATTTAATAAAACTTTAATTTATTCAAAATATTTTATATTTTGACAAATAAAAACTCTTTCAAATTTGTCCTATATTTTGAGACAGATAGGGTATAAGATACTTTTAATCATTTCATGCATATTAAAAAAATTAATTTTATTTATATCACAACAAAGTAAGATGTACTTTTATTTTTACTCTTGACTTTAAATAATAATATAATTATATTAAATATCTTTATATTAATAAAAGGGGTAAAATGAAAAAAATGGTTTAATTATTGCAATGTATCATATATTTTAGATAAAAAATTATCTTTAAAAGATATCATATAAATAAAATTGAAGGAGTACATGTTATAATTGATAATTGATAAGCAGCAAACAGTACAATGCCTTCAATCAATATTTATAGGCAACATATATACGGAATGAATAATATAACAAACATATACCATATATTTTAAAATAAACATAATTATCGATCCTTATAATTTTATAAGATTTTATTTCTAATACTTATAATTTTTTTCAATATTTTTAATTTTTATATAAACTCAAAATACTGAAAAAAATTGAAACTATAAAAACTTGAAAAACAAACACCGTTAATTTTTCTAAATTACAGGGAATGAAAGTAAAATATTTTCCCTATATTTTTACATAATTTTACATATTCTCAACGGAGGGCCTGCTACAATAAAACACGCACACGCACACGCACACGCACACATTATTTTTCTTCTGAAACCTCTAAAAATGACAATTTATTCATCGTTCAGCGCGCTTGAAGCCACTGACATCACGATTATTAACTTGGTGAAGGACTGAAGGCGACACTGCAGATGAGGGTCACATCGTAGGACGAGCCTATGATAGAACCCTAGCGGATTGGTTACTTGCAGACGGCGGAATTTCTGGAAAGAATTTCCGTCAACGACTACCCCAATTAATTTCAGGTAAATCCAACAAAATTTTAAAATTTTAATTTAATCTAAATAAAGTTAAAAGAATTTACTGGAAAAAAATTAAATTATCTTTAATTTATTATATAAAATTATTAATTATTAATTTTCTTTACTATATTTATTATTTTTATCGACAATTAGTAATATTAATAATTAATTTATTAACTTAATTTATTAATTTATAATTGATATTGATAAATTAATAAGTAAAGTAGTAATTTAACAACTGATATGTTATTATAATTGAAAAAATAATATCAAATTTTATATAATTATTGATATATTAAATCGTGTAATTTGTAATTCATATTCGTGAATTAACAAGTAGTGTGAGAAAATTAACAACAAATATTCTGCATGATAAGTTAATAGTATTTTATTTTTTACTATTAAAATTTTTTTAACTTTCTACCTTAAATTGAACTGAAATTGAAAAAAAAATTAAAACCACTTAAAATTAATTCTCTACAATAATCCTTAACTAAAATTTTTTCCTTTTTTTTCTTTATTAAATGGAAGAAAAATAAAAAAGAAAGAAAATTCTTAAAAGTAATAAAAAATTATTATTTTGAAAAAATTTTCCGCCTAGTTTTCTTTTCATCTTCTTTTTCCTTTCTACCTAAATTCATTTCTGCCTTTTCTTTTTCTCCTCTTTAGTTTTCTCTTGGGATTAGGCCATTTCCAATCCTCCCATCGCCGATAAAACAAAGGAGATCTTGGAAGAGGCAGCTTATTTCCCAAATGACAAAGTGGACGAAATGTTTTCAATGCTTCCATATATCTACGATAAAAGACTCTCACATGTAGCTCTAACCCTTGCTCGCAATGATCTTCTTGAGCACCACTTATGAAAGAGTATGATTCTGACTTGTTTAACCCAACCTTGGCCTCTCCATTGTGGTAACCTTGAATACGGTTAGACTTGTTGCTGTTGTGATTATCATCTTCTTTCACTTCTAGCATTGATTCCGATCCTCGATTATACTTCAAGACTATAACCCAAAAATAGAGAAACTAAGAAGAAACTCCGAAATGAGGATTTAAGTGATGATGAAGAAATTAATAATCAAAATAGAAGAAAAATATATGTAAGGGAGGGAATTAGGGTTACGGAGAGAATCGCCGATCTGAAACGATGAGTGGTGGCCTAAGTGGAAGTGACCGGGAAGATTCATTGTCTCCGACCAAATACTTATAAACAGCACAGGTACGCCACCATCCACATTGATGTGGATCCAAGTTTCTAAGTATGGCATCTTTTGTTAAGCCTCCTTCTAAGTGCTAAAACACTACATTTTCCTTCTCAATTCATAGCCTTTGGGATTTTAAAATATTGTTTCATCAAAACTCTAAGGAACACTTAATATAGTTTTGTAATTAACTGATAAAAAATTCCAAACTGATGTTCATCACAATACCTTATGGTATATTGATTTTTTATAACTTTGGTCCAATAATTACTAATTAAGCAAACCGGAAAAAAAAAAGGTAAAACGGTTTTATATCGCGCTCTCTTGCAACTCTAACATACGTGTGGGTGCGTTTAAACTTGAAACACGCTCGCGCATACACACACACACTTTTTCATGTATGTTTTATTTGTTTATAAATGGAGTATATATTTATATTTTAATTAGGATTGAACAATTTACTAAGATGGTGAGTTGAACAATTTGGCAAAACGCGCGCATGCATGCATGTATGTGTATGTGTGTGTGTGTATATATATATGTATATGATCAGGAATAACAATAGATACATAAATAACCTTTGATTGCTTTGGTTGCTTCAATTTTTTTAATCTTTAAAGATGTAAAAAAAATCATAGAACACATTTGACTGTTTTTGATAAATTAATAAAAGAAGAAGTGGCTGGTGGAAAGTCAAACTTAATAGGGGAAAAAAAGGAAAATCACTAAGACGTCTCGTAGTTTTAATTTTCAAAAAGTGCCATAGAATAAGAAAACAACTCTTAAGTCCTACAAGCCTTGATTGTAAATGAATTTTGAAGTACATCTATCAAAATGCCCTTGCCAAAAAATGACCACGAGGAAAGATTTTTTTTTAAAAAAATAAAGACTTTTTAATAAATGTACACCAAAAACTTATTTATAGTCAATGCTTGTGAAACTTAAGAGAAGTTGGTAGCTTTGTGCGATTGTTTTTAAGTTTTTTTTTTGAGGTTTCCCCTTGGTTTTTTCGAGTTTTTACACTCTTTTTTATTTGGTTCGAATGAAGTTTCTAGTTCACATTTAAAAAAAAAAATTCAAAGTTGTTTCATAATTCATGAGACCTTTAATTTAAAACTTAAATTGCTTTTGTGAGACCTTTTAGTAATTTTTTTTAAAAAAAATTCAACCAAAGAGATCACACATGATTTTTGGCTTGTAATTTGTAACAAATGTTAAGAACACGAGCTGATAATGGGTAAGGTCACAAGTAGCCTGTACCTACTCATGAACAACCTTATCTCTTGCATTAGTCTTTTGATGCGTTTGATTGATTTTTTGCTTGGACATTGCCAACAAGAACGTTTGCCTTGAAAGTTACTCCTTCCAGTTTGCTTTATTAGTCCACTTCTAGAAGGTATACTTGGTCCACAATATTAGTCACTGAAAGACTAGGACTTTGCATTTCAAAACAAAATTCCTAAATACCCATCCCACTTTACATTGTTCACTATGTCTTTGTTGATCAGCTGGCATGCTCTCTTTCTCTCACTCTCTCTTTTGCTCATCTTCACTCACTTTTTGTCAATTGCCTTTCTACTATCGAGCTCATCATTCCTCTGTCGTAATTCCTCTTTTGTTGTTATTCGCACAAGTGTTGCCGATCAATTTGTGGTTTGAGATATCACTGGATCTCGCCGTTCAAGTCCGATGGAAGAGCATTTTGAGGGTCTGTCATGGGATCAACTAATGGCATGTGTAGTTGACGATTCTCTTACCAGGGAAGAAGATTTATGCTGCTCAAGTTCTTTGGAGAGGTAACCTCTCTGAATCAAAATATTTTTGAGGGCTCTTCATCTAAATGATTCTTCCTTCACATCTTCTAACTTTGTTGAGGTTATGTGTGAGATGAAAGCTCACTCGTTTGATTTGAATGAAGAGGCAGTTGAGGATGGTGAAGAATGAGCAGCAGCGATGGTGGTGGCGACGCGGTTCTAGGGTTCATGAAAGCAAGTGAAAAAAGAAGATTGTCCACCCTTTTGACCTAAACAAGTTCCATTCCTAAAGGAAGACTATACATATTTGACTAAGGAAGAGTAGGACCATAAGCGATTTGTGTATGATACTTTGCATTATATGCTTTGATTTGTCTCAAATTTATATGCCTTTGTGTAATTTTAGTTAGTCTAGAATTTAAGCTTATGTTGATCATGATAGATGTTAAGCTCACAATCTATTAGTTTAATGGATGATGATATTCTATTTTGTTAATCTACTTCTACTCTCTATTCTGTTAATGTGATGGATGATGATATTTAAATATATCATTGTACTTGAATCTGTTATAGTGAAGTTGGTACTTGAAGTTGTTCTATGTTGAATTCTTGTTTAAGCCCTTGAATATTAGTTCTACTTTTAAACTCGTGATCATACAAGTTTAAATTGAGCTCATTCTTCTGAATTTACAACTTGAGCACAATTTGTTCTATACTAGATTTACTTTAACCTCAGCAATTTGTTCCTAATTCCTACCTTGATTTCTTGTTAAGCCCTTGAGTCTCAGTTCTGTTTTTAACATTGTCACTGATTAATACACTTGTTCAGATTTTCATCTATTTATTAAATCAACTTAATTCAATTGTTGGCACGAATTAATGTTCTCTTGCGTCACTTGGTTCA
>NW_026555709.1:0-52366 GCF_029017545.1 Prosopis cineraria | reverse complement strand
TATATCCATTACCTATCCTGCGACAGAGAGAGCACAAGTATTGTCACCAAACTTCCAGGGAGGATTATCACTTTCTCTTGTCGAAGCTCATCGCCGGAAACATCTCCGTGAAAAACTCGGCCAACGGGAGTTTCAGGCAAGCGTATCAACTTCGCAGCAGCAGCAAGAGGCCAGCTGAAAGGATGGGGCAGAGAAAGGGGAAGCAGGAAAATACAGTAAGTGGTCATAACGCAAACCCAAGCCTCTGATCATACTAAACCATTGGCTAAATGCAAAGCCCCAAACCCATAAAAATAAAAAAGCTAATTGCAGTAACTACAACTTCAGAAGAACTGAGCTTGACACGAATTTTTAGGATGTTATTCATAAATCTTATAAAACAGGTTTTTGACCATTTTTATAATCAACTAACCTGATGAACCCATGACGACGGAAATGATCCACATTTTCCAATTAAGCCTGACTGTCTTGGTGAATTTTCCCAGAAATTCGATGATGATAATCTAAAAAATAAAAATAAAAATAATGAAAACAACAGTAATATTATGGTGGATTGAGATTTTGCCTTGATAATGCAAAACGAGAGAGCACAAGTGATGAGACTAACCTGAAGCAGAAGAGTTATTCCCACAATCCCCACAAAGAGGTAGTTTCTAGTGATTCCCTTGAAGATGTTGTATTCATCAGGCTTTCGAGCATTGAATTCGTTAAAGATCTGCAATTTGAAAAGCATACTTGCTTTGTGATCATCTCAATGCAAATTGGAAGAAAATAAAATGCATTTAGAAGATTGAGCAATGGTGGAACTTAAAGACAGAGGGAAGCCATTTTCAACTTCCTTTGCCCATACAACTACTCGTGGGCTCCAAAATTAGGGGCGTGAACTGTAAGTGAACAACCCACCAACCCCTTCTAACTTGACTCATTTGGTAAATAAATGATTTCCAATCAGATTAATGGGTAAACATGAACGACATTTTATATACTCCCTCTGTTCAAAAATGTAAGGCATTTTTAATTGAATCTCACCCCCCAATCAAGTAGTTACTTACTTTTAAACTAACCCTATTTTTCTATATTTTACCCCTATTAAACACCCTACAATAAATATAAAGTCATTCATCAATAGGGACACTTTGAAAAAAAGACAACAATTACACCTCGAAAAATTAAAAATGCTCTATTTTTTAATATTCAACTCCTCAAAAAATGCCTTACATTTTTTAACAGAGAGAGTATGTAACATGAAAAGCATAAGGTTTGTTTTTGACAGGTCTCGATTCTAAAAGGCATGTCATTTAAAATTGATGATGCGTGGAAAAACAAGATTTTAAACCTCTCACCCAACCCCAACAAGTCTGGGATGTCTAAACCATTCCTGGCAACGATGCTTACCCCAGTTTAATATATGCTTGAATTAGCTGATAACCCCAAAGTGTGTGTTATTGTATTAAAAGCTCTTTCTTTCATTAAGTAGAGTAATATTTAATGACGCAAATCAAATGAATGGCTGGTACCCAAATACCTTGTAACATGAGGAAATATTTGAAGGGGTTGTATCAAGAATGAATTCAACGATTTTTTTAGGGACCCAAAAAGAATTAAATGATTTCAATAATAGAAAATAACGAAACAAGAAAACAAAAAAGAGTAACCACTTTTCCCTCTATTATGTATGGTAAATTTCATCAATGCCTTAAACTTCTACATTTTGATTCAAAAGAAAGCTACTCCATTTAATAATTATCTAATTTGCTGAAATTTTAAGCATTCTTGTATAATCTTAAGGTTGTTATTCAATCAAAGTCTAAAAACAAAAATCATTGCACCAATATCATGAATCTCAAATTCTTTGCTACTGCTGCTAGTAATACAATAAAAGATATAAATAAAATCTATCCTTCCCCATCAAAACAAACCCGAATATCAAAGTAATTAATAGCGAAAAAAGCTTACCTGACAGAAAACAAATGCGTTAAATATTAAAGTGTTCTTCACTCTGAGAGAATGGGTGAATTCATCATGCTTTAGACCCAGTAAGCTCCTGCCTCGGAAATTGAGTACAAGCAAAACAGATACTTGGTATATTGCCTGAAAAACCCAACTAAAGCATTGATGATTCAGATAGAGGACAGTAAATGATATGGTATACACTCCAGTAATAGTTAAGGCAGCAGCTTTGAAATTAATTGCAAATGCCAGCACTAGAAAAGAAAAATTATGCAACTAAGATGACAAAAGTGGTTATATGAGAAACAACAGTTACCTGTATGAGCAAATTCCTCCACATGATATTTGTTATGAGAGGTTCCCTGCAAACCATTCAATTACTGTCATGTACATCTCACAAAGCTATCCAAGAATAAACGCATCATATCTTTCATTTTGAGACAAGAACTTTAATAGCTTGATGTCCATAACAAAAAAGCATTTTCGAAGGATATGCATCCAATATAGAGGCCTAGGTAACTGTACCATTTAACAAACAATTGCTATGATCAAAGTACTGAGTAGCTACTCAAAATGATTGGAAAATTCTGACCTTCGACCCACAGGAGTTCGATCCATTAGGTGATCAGTTGGTGGTTCTGTTGCCAATGCTAGTGCCCCAAGTGTATCCATAATCAGATTTACCCAGAGAAGCTGTAGAGGAAGCAATAAAGAGCATTACAACGTCTTCTAAATATGCAAGTGAGCAAGAGCTAAAGTGAAAGGGATATAGAAAGCAAACCTGTACTGTATTTAACGGGACATCACCAGAAGAAACTGCAGCAACAACGTTAATTACAAGAGCTGCCACATTTACTGTAAGCTGAAACTGGATGAATTTCTGTATATTTGCATACACAGATCGCCCCCATCTAACAACCTGTGATTTGTTGACAATAGCCAAAACTAGTTATGCTTCAAATATCAATTTTAGTACTTATTTAACCAAGATCATATGACAGCTAGCCAATAGCCCTATATTCTACATAGAACACTATTATTTGAAACTTTAAATTCCACATCTTAGGAATATAGTGGATATGTTAAGAAGCATAGTCATAGGGATTGGAAAGAAAACTACCTCCAAATTTGAAAAAGTAAAAATAAATAAATAAATAACCTTCACAACTGAAGCAAAATTGTCGTCCAAAATGATGATATCAGAGCTCTCTTTAGCAAACTTCTGTCCCTTGGATTCCCATTGCAAGACCAATATCAGCCTAAACCCCAAAAGGTATAAAACTAGAACAATCAGGACAATATAAACTATTTTACATAATTAACATGAAAATATCAAAGCATGAGACTCAAATGTTAAATTAGAAATCATGTTACATGAATTGTTGAGCTGACTTCACTTTGGAATAAAGTTTCTTACTGTTGTTAAATGAACATTAGCATCATTTAAGGATTTGGGAGGACAAGGACACTCAAGGAAGTTATCAATTGATTAATGGTATGTCAGAAGAGTTGATTGTGGACAGAGCACAACGAGTTCATGTGATCCATGTAAACAACCCCACTAAACGGGTGGGATGAGGCTACTTGTTGTATTTAAGGATTTGTGATAAATAATATAATTGCATAATATTAAAACTCGACAAAGATAAAATAGACACCACCACAACAGATAGAATTAACAATATATAGATAGACCTAGTAGTTATTAAATATTAAATGTAAATATTACTAATAATATTCTGCAATTCTAGGGGATTGGGTAGAATCTGTTTTGATTAGATATTATCCTTTGAGATTATTGACCAATTCTGGTCCCTTATTGTGGAGAGATTATTGCTCCCATTCCTTATATATGCATTCAACTCTCTTTGATCAATAATAAGAGACGCAAACCACTCATTCACTACATGTTATCAAACCGGCTGCTACTCCAGTAAATTCTGCATTGAGCACAAGTCAAAGAGCATCGGAGACGAGTCACCGTGGTGGTCACTCATCTTCACCAATGATGCAGAGTGATGAGTCCTCGTTGTATGATTCAAACAAAGTCGGTGGCCCCTTTGGGTTGACTACTAACCATAATAGATCTCCGATGCAAATCGTGACTGTGAAATTAACTAGCAAAAATTATCGCACATGGGAACAAGCTGTGAAACTTGCTATTAAAGAAGGGGTAAGTTGGGTCTCCTTGATGGCTTGTCAAAATCCCAAATGAGTCAAAAACTGAAGAGAGGCAATGATGGTATACCAATAATTCTCTAGTCTCATCGTGGCCCATTAGTGCGATGACGCCAAAAGTTCAGCAAAGCTTTATGTTCTTACCTTCTGCACACGAGATATTGGTGGCTGTGTGACTCTTATTCTGATGGAAAAGACTTAGCACGCCTTTATGAACTTAAAATGAAGGCATCGACCATTCAACAAGGTGAACGAGATGTTACTGGCTTTTGGTTAGAGCTCACTATGTTGTGGCAAAACTTGATCTAATGAATGAGGTAGAATGGTCAGGTGCTAGTAATGCAACTCTCTACAAGGAGCAAATTGAAAATGAACGTGTCTTTCAATTCCTTGCTGGGTCACATCAATCATTAGATGATGTATGAGGACGTATCCTCAGTAAATAACCACTTCATTCAACGAGAAGTATTCTTCGAGGTATGCCATGAGGCTTCAAGACATAAGGTAATGCTCTCTGGTGCTATTCCCAATTCTTCACCGTCTCTAGACTTTGCTGCACTTGTTAGCAAAGTTGCAGATGCTAATCATAGAAGCCAAAAAGGAAGGTTTGGTGTGAACACTGCAAGAAACAGAGGCATACTCGTGAGACCTGTTAGGATTTGCATGGACAGCCAGCAGATTGGAAGCCTCAAAAGGGAAGGACACAAGGATATCAGACTTCTCACGACACTCTATAAGAGTGACACCAACTCAATGCCTTTGATAGACAAAGATCAGCTAGGTGAGTTGATTGAAATGCTTAATGTGATTCAAAAGACTATGCAGAACCAAAAGCCAAGTCACATTGCATCAATAGCACACAAAGGTAACTATGCTTTACTTACTACTACTAGTAATTTCAAATGGATTGTTGATACCGAAGCCACGGATCATATGACATCAAATTCCAAGTTATTTAGTTCCTACTTTCCTTTGTGCTAGGAATGAAACTATCAGTACTGCTAATAGGTCTGCCTCATTTGTAGCTGGTAAAGGGAATGTTATTGTTTTGAACTTATGAAGTTAGAATATGTACTTCATGTTCCTTACCTAGCAAGCAGCTTATCATCTATTAGTAAATTGACAAAGCAAGCACAGTGTTGGGCTCATTTTTGTGCTACTCATTGTATTTTTCAAGACCTCTTATCAAGAAAGATGATTGGCAATGCTAAGGAATATAATAGCCCTTACTATCTCGATGAATCAACCCTGAATAATCTTTGGTCTAGAATCCGTTGCAATACTGCTTCTACCTCTAAGAATAAGGACCTTAACGATCTTATGGAATAGAAGAATGAGTCATCCAAACTTCCAATATTTATATCATTTATTTCCTGAATTCCATTTCAATAAATAGTCTTCCTTTCATTGCACTAATTGTAAACTTGCCAAACATCAAAGGTACATTTACAAATCTTCTGAATATAAATCTTCTTGCCCTTTTTCCATTACTCATAGTCGTGTGGGGTCCTGCTCGTGTTCCTAATCATACTCACACCAAATGGTTTGTTACTTTCATTGATGATCACACTAGATTGTGTTGGGTTTACTTATTACCTAAGAAATCTATTGTTCCTACTGTTTTCTCTGAATTTTATAACATGATCAAAACTCAGTTTGACACCACTATCCAAGTACGCCATGCAAATAATGGAACTGAATATTGTAATAAGTCAATGGATGCATTTTTGAAAACCCCGACACTGTTCATAAGAGTACATGTCCCAACACCCCACAACAAAATGGTATTGCTGAGCAGAAAAATAGATACATTGGAAGTTGCTCGTGCTATCATGTCTACCCATTATGTCCCTTAATTTTTTTTTTTAGGTGATGCTATACTCATTACCACTTAATGCCTAGCCATGTTCTTTCTCACGTTACCCCACTTGATAAATTAAAAGAATCTCATTCTATCACTCATATTGATACTCATCTTCCACTTAAAATCTTTGGCTGTACAACTTTTGTTCATTCTTATCATTCTCACAAATTGGATCCCAAAGCTGTCAAATGTGTTTTTCTTGGTTAATCTTCCACCTAGAAAGGCTATAAATGTTTTGATCCTTCTAAGAAACTGTACATCAGCCACAATGTCACATTCATTGAATCCATACCCTTTTTCCCAAATTTTTCAATTTCAGCTTTTGGGAAGTGAGGAAAATCAGAAAAATAGACCTTCAGACCTGCCAGAACCACCTCCAGCACCAAAACAGCCTCAAAATCATTCTAAACCTCTTGTTTCAAACATGCACCTGAAATTCAGACTCTTAGGCCAGAAACTGAAGTGAAAAGTCCTTTTGAGGTAATGATAATGTAGGTACAGCACTGGAAAGAGAACTCATAACTTACTCAAGGATGAAGAGGCGAGATGTAGAGGCTGTTGTGCCAATAGCACTACCAGATTCAGAACTGGTAGAGGTCCCAAAAAATCAGAACATGGAGAAAAACGAACCAGAAGTGAAAGATGTGTCTAAACAAGAGGAGGTAGATGATCTAGATCTGCCTATTACTCTTAAAAGGCAACCCAGGTCATGTACTCAGTACCCTATTAGAAGATTTGTAAGTAACAATGATTTATCTCACCAATTTCGTACATTTGTGACTAATCTTGATAAAGTGAAGATTCCTCGTGATATATACGAAGCATTGAGCATACGCAAATGAAAGTTGCTGTTATGGAGGAGATGAAAGCCTTGGAAAAGAATGAAACTTGGGATAAATTGGAGTTGCCCAAGGGAAAGAAAGTAGTAGAGTGCAAATGGGTATTTTCTCTGAAATATGATTCTGCAGGTGCCTTAAACAAGTTAAAGGCAAGGCTGGTAGCAAGAGGCTTTACACAAACACATGGCTTAGACTACAAAGAGACCTTGGCTCCTGTAGCAAAGCTAAATACCATTAGAATCTTGATCTTTATGGCAGCTAACCTCGAATGTTCACTACATCAACTTGACATAAAAAATAATTTCCTGAATGGAGATCTCAAGGACAAGGTATATATAACTTTACCTCCAGGTTTCAGCACAGGGCAAACAAACCAAGTATGTAAATTGAAGAAATCACTCTATGGCTTGAAACAGTCCCCAAGTGCAGTATTGAAAGCAGAAGGGTACAAGCAAGGTCTCTTAGATCACACCATGTTTGTGACAATGGAGAATGAAGAGGTGTATTCTCATAGTATATGTAGATGATATAATCATTACAGGAGATTATAAAGAGGAGGTTCGAAGAATTAAGGATGCCTTAGGTAAAGAGTTCGAGGTAAAGGACCTTAGCAACTTAAAATACTTTCTTGGAATGGAAGTGCAAGGTCAAAACAAGGGATCTATGTGTCTCAAAGGAAATATATCCTTGATCTACTAACGGAGACTGGTATATTGGGGTGTAGACCAATAAACACACCTATTGTAGTGAAGAAAGTAAAAAGCAAGTCCAAGGAGGAAAGAGAAAGTGAAGCATCAAATGTGGAACCTAAGGAAGAGTTAGAAGAGGATAAAGAGAAAGATGAGCCTGCAGACAAGAAGAGATATCACAGGTTAGTGGGAAAATTGATCTACCTTTCCTACACTAGGCCAGATATAGCTTTTGTTGTGAGTGTTGTTAGCTAGTATATGTGTGATCCAAGAAAAAGCCACAAGGAAGCTGCATTTAGAATTCTAAGGTATCTAAAGGGTATACTTGGTAAAAGTTTATTTTTCACAAGGCAAGAGCAAAGGTCAATAAAAGTTCACACTGATATAGATTAGGGAGGAACCTACAAGGATAAAAGATCAACTTCAAGTTATTGTTCATTTGTATTAGGAAACCTTGTCACCCAGAAAAGTCAGAAGCAAAGGGTAGTTTCTAAAAGCGATGTTGAGTCTGAACTAAGATCTCTCTCCCAAGGCATCTCAGAAGGATTGTGGATAAAATGTGTAATGGAGGAGATACATGTCAAGATTAATCCTCCATTGAAACTTTACTATGATAATAAGGCTGTAATCAGCGTGGCCTTAAATCCTGTTCAACATGAAAGATCCAAACACATAGAGATAGATAGACATTTTATAAGGGAGAAAGTAGAGGAAAGTATAGCATGCCTCATCTATCTTCCTACAAAACTGCAAGTTGCAGATGTGCTGACTAAAGGCTTACATGGACCAACATTTCATAGCTGTATACACAAGTTGGACATGATCAATGTCTACGCTCCAACTTGAGGGTAGGCGTGTTCACAAGCTCAGTTTGGCTTAGTATTAAGCAAAAACCATACCGAACCAAACTAATCGGTTTGAAAATCAGTAGAACTTGATCGGTTTCAACTGAAATTAGTTTGGTTCGGTTTTTGTTTCGATTTGGTTTGGTTTGGTTAAGGTTTGGATTAAGCTTCAATAAATTTATTTCATTTTTTTCTTTTTTCCCATTTTTTTAATGATTGCATTTCTTTTATTTTGAATTGATTTATGCATTCTTAACTCTTTTATTGTATAAAAGGTCCTTGCATACCTTATGCTTTATTTCAATCACAATCATAACATATTTATGGAAATTGAGAAGTCTTTAAACCTTGATTAATCACATACCATATGCATACATGTTCATCTTTTATTTTTATTTATTTTTTGCTTGGTCTCAAATGAATCAAAGATAAAATATATATATATATATATGTTCATATTATATTAATCTTATTCATCTTTTCATTTCATTGGCTTTGAGTGTACTATATCTCCATTATCTCATCAACTTCCTTGTGTCATCCAATATATATATATATATATAATGCAAATTAATTTTATAATTGCAAATAGTAAAAAATCAAAATAACGATAGTGATCAACTAATCATCTCCATGATTATATTAGATGTACTATTTGAATTTTCATGGAGAAAATTCATCACCGAATAGCAAGTAGCAAACATACAAATATCTTGAGACTAAATATCCAAAATTTCAAATATCATGCTATTTAATATTAACACTTACACCTATAGTTCCATATATATATATATATATATTTAAAACATAATATCCAATATCCATCTCTCAATGTCATAATATCCACTTATATTATATCAACTGCATATTATCCTAAAAAGAACTGATATATTTAATTAGATACATATTATATAAATAAATACTATTTTTAATCAAGATTGGTTCAAGTTTGGTTCGGTTTCCATATCTCAAAATCAAAACCAAATTGAACCAATCAGTTTGTGTGTCATAAAAATTGAAGCAAGCTTGAATAGTGATCGGTTTTGATCTATTCATTTCGGTTCGGATCGGTTTGGTTTGGTTTTTTCGGTTTGGATCAGTTTTGAACACCTTTACTTGAGGGGGAGTGTGGTTAGATTAGTAATTATTAAATATTAAATGTAAATATTGACTATTAATATTCTGTTATTCTAGGGGATTGGGTAGAATCTGTTTTAATTGGGTATTATCCCTTGAGATTATTGACTGATTCTGGTCCTTTATTTGCGGAGAGATTACTGCTCCCATTGCTGTATATATGTATTCGACTCTCTTGATCAATAATAAGAGACGCAGACTGCTCATTCACTACACAATACTTAGTACAACATAACAAGTGCTGCCATCATAGTAACAAGACTTGTGACAACACAAGGACAAACCCAAAGATAATGACAAAAAGCCAAGCACACCTCGTGCAGTGCGGGAGCATCATTAGTTCCATCCCCAGTTACAGCAACAACATGCCCGTTCTTTCTCAAGGCTTGTACAAGCAAAAGCTTGTCATTAGGAGAAGATCGCCCCATAACCTTTATATTACAAATGGAACACATTAGGCATTGTTGAGTTTGGGGGGGGGGGGTTTGTCACAGTAGTTAGACTATACCGATATCATTTCCGCAATGTTCTGTCTCTCTGCATCTGAAAACTCCCGAAATCTTTTGCCTTCAATAATGTTAGGCTCCCTGGCCTCTGCAGATGAACCAAGTATTCCACATTCCAGAGCAATTGCTTTTGCAGTTTGCACATTATCACCAGTGACCATCCGCACCTAGGAATCACAGTTAATACTATGTCCAAATACCAAAAATATCAAGGTCTAGCTTACAGCAACACCAAACAAATATCTAGACTAAAATTATCCAAAGTGGGGTATCAAAATTCAAACTCTGCCCACAAATAAATTATCCAAATAACCAGAACCAATTGAATACGTGGTTAATCAATTAAAATAAAAATTGCAAAGAAAAAGCTTTATCCTTGATATCATTCTCTTCCATTATTACTTTTGTGAATTTTCAATAGAAGCCAAGACAAAATGTTGT
Source organism: Prosopis cineraria (assembly GCF_029017545.1). Classification (NCBI taxonomy): domain Eukaryota; kingdom Viridiplantae; phylum Streptophyta; class Magnoliopsida; order Fabales; family Fabaceae; genus Prosopis; species Prosopis cineraria. Next base: position 41,917 of record NW_026555709.1, on the reverse strand, counting down.
ATAGAAAGCACATTGCATTTCTTACACCAATTCCTTATTTTGCAGGATATAGAAAAATAAGATAAACCTTATAACAATATCCTAAAAAATCAGCGGTTGCAATCTTGAAGGCATGTAAAGAAATGGCTCTACGACCATGCTTGGTAAAATTGAACATGCTGAAAAACGTGATGCATCTCCACCTGCTCATTTTGAGCACAACCAAGTATGCATAAAACTTCTGATGAAACTTATTTTTGGTTCAGTAGAAATAATTCAGGAAGGTTCTCCAATAGTTTTTTGAGAAGTGACATGGATCTAGGAAAAACAGGTATAGCAATAAAACTAAATCAATCTTAACAAAGATCTAATATCAACTATTCAATCTCAATCCTCCCTCCCAAATATATCAAAATATGCGGGGCACTCGCTTGGAAATTGGGATAGGGAACCAAAACACTTGAATCCACCAAAAAGAATCTCATAGTACTCAATGTGAGAGTTGAGGACTAAGCATCTTTTACTACTTTAGTCTCCATCAAAATATATATCTGAATGATCAACTGCACAATGATAGTGATGCAATTATGAATATCCACCCACCATATTCAACCAATTTTGAGAAGACATTGTTTTATCAATGAACAGATGTTAAATACCATATTTCTCTTCAACAACTACTCATTTTGTACACATAATTGGTTAATGTCTATCAAACTGCTAGTTTCATGTTTCCATAAAGAGAACACTATAATCTCATCTAGTCCGCTATCTCAAACTCCAACTGTATTTAAACCATGTTCAATAGAACAAGCTTGAAGGCCAAATATCCATATGGCATGCTTTCATGATCATAGCATTAAATTAATACCTTAACTCCAGCTTTTTGGCAAAGTTGCACTGCATCCTTGACACCAGGTCGACAAGGATCCTGCATTTCCATGCATGAAGGAGAACAAAAATAACAGCATACAAAATGGTAGACATTAACATGTGGAGGCATATTTCAAGTGACACGTGCCACCAAGTACAGATTTTCAACTTCCAATAAATCCGAACATGTTTAAAGAAACACAACCCTTTAATTGAAAGGACCTTAAAGATAGAAGTGCAGCATAGCATAGCAATGAAGTATGAAACACTAGGTAAGAGACAGTAAATAAAAATACATCGAACAAATAAATTTCCTACTTCCTCCCAAGCATACGCAACACTGCTGTCAAGAGCTTTAACTTTAAATCGGGTATAAACATACCCCACAATAGGAAGCTTTAGCTTTAAATTAGATAAAAACATATCCAAGTGAATATAATATGAGAAAAGACAACATAACAATCAGGATATAAGACAGCATTAGTTATTTAATACCTTCAGACCAACAATAGCCAATAAAACAAGATCATCCTCCGGTAATGACCAGCAAGCAAGTTCTTCTTCACTAGTTGGAACTTTCTCTATTTCATAAGATCTATATGCAATGGCAACACAGCGAAGACTGTCAACAGCCATGTCTTCAATAGCTTTTTTAAAATATATCATCTGCAAACCACGAAACTTTCACTTAGACCTCTTTCCAAAATGGTATAAAAGAACAAATCTTGTCAAAACTCAATCTGACAGCCAAATATAAAGCTACTTTAACAAACCTTCTCTTCATCCATCCCTACTGACTGGTTCTTTGCATCCAAATATGCTGAACAACAGTCCAGTACTATCTCAGCAGCACCTTTCCAATGTATATGAACTTGAGAGTCAGACTGCAGAACACAGTTAAATTATCAGTAACAAATTATCAAGTGAGTAAAGCCACAAGACGATACAAAATTTTTGCCTATCTTATACTTTTAAAATTAAATGCATAAATCTCCCAACAACCCTAAACTAATACTGCTTCCTGGAAAACCCGGGATTGCAACTGGATCTCATTCAACTTCCCTGTAGATTTTACTTTTTAGCATATTTTCCAACAAGTTATAAAATACAAATTCAAATTTTCACAAGTCAACACAACAACAACACAACAAGCCTTTATCCCACTAGGTGGGATCGGCTACATGGATTACAAGATGCCATTGTGCTTTATCATTTACCAAGCTTTTAGAAATATTATTAATTAAGAGATCACATTCAACAACTTTCAAGAGTGTTCTCTTAAGCCTTCCTCTACCCCTCTTAACAAGGTTCAAAGTTATATATTCCACTCTTCTCACTGGTGCCTCCCGCGGTCTTCTTTGTACACGCCTAAACCATCCCAAATGATTTTCGACCATTTTTTCCTCAATAGGTGCTACCCCCAGTTTTTCACGTACATGCTCATTTTAAATTTTGTCGTTACATATATGTCCACACATCCTGATGTGTAAACAGATAATTAAAGGATAATTGGATAATTCATTCAGCTACGGTTAGTTACCGTTAGACCGTTAGTCTATCCTAGGGAGTCCTATAAAAACAGACTCTATGTAATTCATCCATATGTTTTTCTTTGAATAATAAGTCTTGAGTACTATTCAGAAATCCTCTCTTCTCTTATCTCTCTTGTCTCTTCCTATCCTTCTCTATTCTCTATTCTTCTTTGTTCCTCCTATCCTACACATCAGTGGTATCAGAGCTGGCGGTTCTCGGCCTGTATGCCTAAAACAAGAGCACAAAGATTGCAACCTACCATGGCAGACAATAGTGAAGACCGACTTCGCGTACTGGAAGACGCCTTTGCCAGATTGGCTAATCTCCCAAGTGACGTCCAAGCTCTCACCAACCAAGTCGCTCAGATAGTACGTGATCGTACTGATACATCCGATGAACAAAGGGCCAGTCATAACCAGCGCAGAGGATGACCCAAAACCAAAACCTAGGAGTATCAGCCTCGCACGTGTTTTACAAAAATGGAGTTTCCCAAATTTCAAAGAAGTGATATCTTGAGATGGATCTTGAAGTGTGAGTTCTATTTTCAAATAAATAACACACCTGCGGCATGGCAATGGCATCAAGGACTTACAGCATCAGATGTAAGTGGTCGATGGATGTGGGAAGAATATGTGGAAGAATTGAAGCAGAGGTTCGGACCCACCTATGAGGCTCCCATGGAAGATCTCATGAAGCTTCGACAAACCGGTTCCCTTAAAGAATTCGATGATGAGTTTGACGCCATAGCCTGCAAGATCAGACTTTCAGAAGAGTATCTCGTTCAAACGTATACCGCGGGCTTGGAGGAAGAATTTGCAGCCCAAGTGCGGATGTTCAAGCCAAGAACGTTACGAGAAGCGAGAAATATAGCACGTACTCATGAGGTAAATCACCAGAAAGCACAGACGAAGACGCGTGGCACTGAGTCGAGACAGCGTTTGTTTCAGTGGGGTCGAAACTCAGAGTCGAGACTGCAAGGGGGTGTCTTGGATACTTATCCAAGCGAACCGAAGGGAACGACTAGGTGGAGAGAGGCGAAGACTCCATCTGGCAGCAATGGGTCTTCTTTTAGTAAGGGTAAAACGGTCCAGTCTTCTAATTCTCTTTCTTTCGCACCCAAGACAGCTTCTTTTGCTTATGTTTCTTCACACGCAGGGGCTGGGTCTTCAAGAATAAATACGAGCAACACAAGAACGCTGACCCCAAAAGAAGTAAGGGAATTACGGGCAAAAAACTTATGTTTCTATTGTCGGCAACCTTTTTCCAAAGATCATATCTGCTCGCAAACTCAAAAAATGCAATTGCAACTCATTGAATTGGAAGAGGAGGGGCCCAAGGAAGCTGATGAAGACATGAATCCAGACATGGAAACACCAGAAAAATTCGAATACATTCCAGAACACTCTGAATGTTTGCAAATTTCACTACATGCAATACAAGGAAGTGTGGGACCCTCGGCTATAAGAATTACAGGATATGTGGGTAGAAGACAAGTACAAATTCTCATAGATAATGGAGCTTCTCATGCCTACATGGACTGTGACTTGGCTAGGAAGCTTGGGTGGAAGGGTGATTTTGGCCCGGTGGCAGAAGTGGAAGTGGCCGGGGGTGGAAAATTGAAAGTATATGGGATATTAAAGGGGGTGAAGTGGAAGATGCAGGGCGAAGAGTTCGTAGGGGACTTTCAAATAATGGAAGTCAAGACCTATGACATGGTTCTAGGGTTATCTTGGCTTAAAACCATCCATCAGGCTCATTGGGATTATGACAAACTGTCCATGACCTTCTAGTATAATGGGAAAGTGTGTAAATTACAGTCTCAAGGAGCTGTAGGGTGTAAAATTGTTGATTTTAAAAAGATTGAAAATGAATTAGAAGCTGGAGGTCAGATGTTTATGCTGAAATTAGTGGAAAGGGAGGGTGAAGAATGGTATTACTTTCAGTTGCAGGGGGAGAAGGGTTCTGAAAAATCAGAACAAGGCGTGTTGATGGAATTTTCAGATGTATTCAAGGAGCCTAAATCTCTCCCCCCTTTGAGAGAGGGCCACAACCATCCTATTATTCTGCAAGAAGGTTCTGACCCAGTCAATTTAAGACCTTACCGATATCCAGCAGCTCAAAAGAATGCTATTGAAGATATGGTGAAGGAGCTGTTACAATCTCAAATCATTCAAGAAAATAGCTCACCATTTTCTTCACCAATTGTGTTGGTGAAAAAGAAGGATGGATCATGGCGCATGTGCATTGATTATCGAGAGCTGAATAAGAGGACGATCAAGAATAAATACCCTATTCCGCTGGTGGAAGAGCTTTTGGACGAATTAAGGGCTGCTAAATGGTTCACTAAGCTGGATCTAAGAGCGGGTTATCATCAGATTCGAATGGAGCCTGCAGACGTCTATAAAACAGCCTTTCGTACTCATTCGGGTCACTATGAATGGTTAGTAATGCTTTTTGGGCTCACTAATGCACCCGCAACTTTTCAGGGGGCCATGAATAGTATATTCAGGAAGTATTTACGAAAATTTGTCATAGTTTTCTTTGATGATATTCTGATTTATAGTCCCTGTTTAGAATCTCACACAAGACACTTGCAGGTAGTTCTGGAAATACTAAGGAAAAATTGTTTTTTTTGTAAAGGAAAGCAAGTGTACGTTTGCTGCAACACAAGTAGAATATTTGGGACACATTATAAGTGGAGGAGTTGTCTCAACAGACCCTAAGAAGATCAAGGCAGTCATGGATTGGCCTGAACCAACCACAGTAAAACAACTGAGATCATTTTTGGGACTTGCAGGTTATTACAGAAGGTTTATTAGGGGTTATGGTTCCTTAACTAAGACCCTAACTGAACTACTAAAGAAGAATAACTTTTAGTGGTCAGAAGTGGCTGCTAGTACATTCCGAAAGTTGAAAGAAACACTGGTGGCAGCCCCTGTTCTTGCTCTTCCAGATTTTTCGCAAGTGTTTGTGGTTGAAACTGATGCTTGTAGTTCGGGCATTGGTGCTCTTCTGATGCAAAGGTGTCAACCTATTGCATTTTTCAGCAAGGCTTTGGCTCCTAGACATCTGAATCTCTCTATCTATGAGAAGGAGTTGTTAGGGGTAGTACAAGCTGTGGAACATTGGCATCAATATCTGGAAGGAAGGCGGTTTATTATTAGAACTAATCAGCAAAGTCTTAAATACTTGTTAGATCAGAAGCTTAAAACTGCATTTCAAATGTATTAGGTGACCAAGCTTATAGGATATGATTATGAGATCCATTATAGAAGGGGCAACGACAATAAGGCAGCTGATGCTCTTTCAAGGATGCCAAAAGATGAATTTTTCCAAGTATCGCTGCAGACCTGTTCAGAATTCCTTTTTCTGGTTATCCAAAAAAGCTGGGATGAGGATGTTGATTTGAGGGCTTTAAAAGCTCATTTGCAACAAAAGGGAGGTGTAGAAGGTAATTATTCTTGGGATGGTCAGCATTTAAGAAGGAATGGCAGATTAGTGGTGGGCAATATTCCTAGCGTAAGGCAGAAAATACTAGAATGGCTTCATGCAAGTCCACAGGGAGGACATTCAGGGGTACAAGCTACCTATCAAAGAGTCAAAAGGTTGTTTTGGTGGCAAAAATTATTTGATGACATCAAGGAATTTGTAAGGCACTATGATACATGTGCAAGATGTAAGGCTAAATCAGTAGCTTATCCCGGATTGCTACAGCCTTTACCTATTCCTAGTCGAGTTTGGGAGAGTGTGACCATGGATTTTATAGAAGGGTTGCCCAAATCAAATGGGAAAGATACGATTTGGGTAATCATTGATCGTTTTAGTAAATATGCACACTTTCTGTCCTTATCTCATCCTTTCACAGCATCTACATTGGCACAGCAATTTTTAGACCATGTGTACAAATTGCATGGGTCACCGGTTGAAATTATTAGCTATAGAGATCCCCTCTTTATTAGTAATTTTTGGAGGGAATTTTTGAAGGTTTTGGCAGTGGAGCAGAAACTGACCTCCTCACATCACCCACAAACGGATGGGCAGTCAGAGGTACTTAATCGTTGTTTGGAAAATTATCTAAGGTGTATGTGCTGGGAAAGACCTAAGGAGTGGCACAAATGGCTTTCTTTAGCAGAGTAGTGGTATAACACATCCTATCACACTTCCACAAAAACTACTCCTTATGAACTGTTGTATGGACAAGTTCCTCCTGTGCATATTCCATATTTGCCTAGAGATGTGGTAGTAGAAGCTGTTGATAGAACTTTTTCAGCAAGAGAAGAGACTATAGCAATAGTAAAATATCATCTCAATAGGGCTGTGAATAGAATGAAGCAGAAAGCAGATTTGCATAGAAGTGATAGAGAGTTTGAGATAGGACAATGGGTATTTCAGAAGTTACAGCCTTATCGTCAGATTTCTACAGCCTCAAGAAGCTCTCAGAAATTAGCCCCAAGATATTTTGGGCCCTATAGAATCTGTAAAAAGATAGGACCAGTAGCATATAAACTGGAATTACCTCCAGAATCAAGGGTTCACTCCACTTTTCATGTCTCATTGCTCAAATTATGCCCTGATCCTTCAGTAAAGCAGCGGCATCCCCCTATTGATTGGCCAGAATCTCCTTCAGATTTAATTCCCGAAAAAATATTGAACGAACGGAGGGGTAGAAGAAAAGGCAGGATTATCACGGAAGTTCCTGTGAAATGGAAGAACCTTCCAGATGAAGAGGCTAGCTGGATTTCTTTGTTTCAGTTACAGAAACAGCACCCTAGCTTTGTTATTTCTAACCCTTGAGGTCAAGGGTTCTTGAAAGGGGGGGTATTGATGTGTAAACAGATAATTAAAGGATATTTGGATAATTCATTCAGCTACGGTTAGTTACCGTTAGACCGTTAGTCTATCCTAGGGAGTCCTATAAAAACAGACTCTATGTAATTCATCCATATGTTTTTCTTTGAATAATAAGTCTTGAGTACTATTCAGAAATCCTCTCTTCTCTTATCTCTCTCGTCTCTTCCTATCCTTCTCTATTCTTCTTTGTTCCTCCTATCCTACACATCACATCCATTGTAACATTCTCATCTCTGCGACACCAACTTTCTACTCTTGTTGTCCCGTTAGAGCACAGCATTCATTACCATATAACATAGCCAATCTGATAACAGTGCGATAAAACTTTCCTTTAAGTTTATTAAGCACCTTACGATCGCAAATAACTCCTTTAGCTTTTCTCCAATTAAACCACACAACTTAAATCCTATGTGAAATATCCCTACTAATTTCACCATCATTTTGAATAATGGCACCCAAATATCTAAACTTTTCTACTCAAAGTATAATTTGATCTCCCAATTTCACTTTCAAATTATTGTCGACTAGTCTCTTACCAAATTTACAATATAAATATAAATATAAATATTCCGTCTTACTCCTACTCAGACGGAAACCTTGCAACTCCAATGTCCTCCTCCATAACTCAAATTTACAATTAATCTCTTCTCTTGTCTCTAATATAAGAACTATATCATTCGTGAAGAGCATACATTTGGTAATTTCGTCTTGAATTTGTTCCATCAAAACATTTAGAACTAAGTTAAACAGATAAGGACTCGAAGATGATCCCTAATGTAGTCCAATCTTTATAGGAAAGTCCTTTGTTTGACCAGTAAAGTTCTTATACTAGTTTTTACCCCCTCATACATATCTTGTATAACTTTAATATAAGCAATCCATACTCCCTTCTTTTCTAAGGCTTTTCAAAGCAATTCTCTTGATATACAGTCATAAGATTTTTCCAAATCAATAAAAACCATAAATAAATCTTTATCTTTGCAACAATACTTTTTCATTAATCCTTTTAGTAGATAAATCGCCTCCGTAGTCAATCTACTTGGCATAAAACCAAACTGATTCTCAGAAATACTTGTCTCCAATATCAACCTATGCTCAATTACTCTCTCCCACAATTTCATTGTGTGGCTTATGAGTTTAATCTCTCTATAGTTAGTACAATTCTGAATATCCCCTTTATTTTTATAAATAGGAATTAATGTACTCCTCCTTCAGTCGTTAGGCATTTTCTTGGACCATAAAATCATATTAAATAACTTAGTTAATCATCTCACCCTTCTTCACCTAAACAATTCCACACTTCAGTCAATCAGGTTCGTTGTCTCTATCATTTGCCATTTTCTTAAGAGTTTCCTTTAACTAATATGAGATGCTTTTTTAATTGTTCTTCTATGTCTTCAAACAATTTTTTGAACTTGAGTAGTGTATTTAGCCTTTCGTTAATAGCTTATGATAGACATGGCTACTACATTCATGTAGTCTTTGTTCACATGTCATAAGTTTTCAACATTGATGTGAAGGTTTACTTCAAATTGTGTTTTAACTACTTTTTTGTCTATATATCACATTTTTTTATCGTAGCATCCTTATTCTTTCAGGTGAGCGAAATTCTAGCACCTCTTGCCTAAGGCATTTTACAACAGAGGCGTCTTAAGGGCGCCTTTTCTTTCAACTTTGATTACCTTGTATAGGACCAAAACAGATTTGAACTTGAAAGAAGACAAGGAAGGAGCACACTACATTTATGAATAATACCCAAAAAATTATGCTAGACACAATGTGTCATGCATTATATCTCAACTCTCAAATATCAAATTACTCCAAAAAATATATCCTTAAGTAAATGACATGGTACAAACTTCATATTTAATCACCCAACATGATATCTAAACAAAATGATAAAGCAAAAGCAAAAAACACATTACCGTCCTCACAGCAACTCCCCCACGTTTTTTCTCTGAATTGAATGGAAAGACATGTATAATTGATGACTCTGATCTGACACCCTCAAAATCCATCCCCAGCTGAGATTTACATAATCATCATAACAAGTTGTAAACACATTAATGATAATTCCACCAACAAAGGAAAAAAAATGAAGTTCACAATTTTTGCTTCAAAGCATGTTTAGGTCCCTCTGGTTTCATAGAAGTTTCAATTTGATTCACCCAGTTTAAAAAATTGGCAAGATGCGTATCCTATATTTTAAAATGACCCACTATTGCTCCTCTATCTTATAATCCAACATAAAAGTTTAATGTCAAACTCACAACTTGCTGTCTTACATGGTATCAGTATTTATTTAATTGATGCCATTAACTCAGACTAAAATCAACATACTGTAAAAATTTCGCATTAAAAACAAATGGGAAAGACTGGATTATTTTAAAATTTAGGAGCACAACAATGGCTATTATAAAATTAGGGGGAGCAAATTGAAACTTGTGAAAGTATATAAGGATCAAAAGTATAATTCAGCCTAAAAGCTTCAAAAGAAACCTGAATTCCCCAGAGCAAAATTGCTTTTTCTGTCGGTGATCCAGAGACCTCAACATTGTTACCACCCTGTAAAGAACAAAAAACTCAGTTGCAACACTAAACCTTCAGCTACTATGTTATAATTGTGAAAATAGGGAAAATCACTCTTAGTATACCTCAGGAACATAAACACTACCATTGGTGTTTAGTGCAACACCTTCAACAAGCAAAGAGCAGTACATATCAGAGAGCTCAGATTTGTTGTCAGGAGGATCAGTCTTCTTCCCCCCAACGTAAACTTCTGTCACAGTCATCTGTCAATAAATGATATTATTAAATTCATAGAGAAAAAATAGAAACTGTTGGACACACTACTATCTTCAATAACCAAGGCCAACAGACACACCCTTCGTCAAAAACAACGTTCCCCATGTTAAACAGTACATACTTGCAATTAATTCATCTCCATAGTCCTCACCAGATAGTAAGATCAATCAAAATTTTGAACGCATAATTATCTCAGAAGTCAAAAGGCTGAGCCACAGTATGCCGCATTACAACTAACCTGATTCAAAGTCAACGTTCCAGTTTTATCACTGCAAATGGTTGTGGCAGAACCCATTGTCTCACAGGCTGAAAGCCTCCTCACCTGTCATTCATTCAGCTACATCAAGGTGATACATCATTTTGATATACGAAAATTCAATAAAAATAAAAGCATCAATTGGCATACCAAAGCTTTATCTGCCATCATTTTCCTCATCGAGTAGGCAAGTCTATTATATAGTTGAAGAACAATGTTAGCAAAATGAAATTCAAAAAATTAAGCTTACAAACTATATAGTATAGCACTGGAATAAGAGCATATAAAAATATTAATATCAGCATAGATAAAGCTAGAACATGATGGTGTCATGCAAGCTATGTAGCTGGCTACAGTTAGTGGGATGAGAATTCCTCTTGTTACAGTTGTATAGATAATGCTAAAAGCATAAATAAATAAGAAAAACACGAAGCTGCATAAAAAGCACATAGGACTGTAAAACATGGGGCTCTATTGAAAGTATGACCACTTTTAAGGTCAAATATTTTTTTATGCAAGATGGAATCACAATAACTATCACCACAAATGAGTAGAATGAAGTGAACTCTGGAAACCTTGCAACAAATCAAAAAACCAAATAAAATTTACAATTCTAATCAACACTGTCCTGCTTACGTTAAGGTAACTGCTAAAGGAAGCCCTTCAGGTACTGCAACCACTACAATGGTGACCTACAGATTCAAATATGGGTCAGTATCACTATATAACTACTCATTTGAAACCCCACAACTGTATATGACAATGAATGCAAACAATTGTATATTCCTCATAAATATGAAAACCCATTAGGAATAAATATACATACGGCAACTGTGACTATCTTAATTGCTCCATTAATAGCAGTACCAAGTTTCGTATGGCCTGCCTTAAACTGTGAGCTTCCATCTGAGTTTTCGGTATGCCCAGTAAAATATCTGATCACAAATTAAAGCATTTCAGATAATAAACACTATTACTGAATACTAAATAACAAAAAGTTCGTGACACCAGTATTCAACAGCTAAATTACCTGACAAGCAGCACAACCAGGACAACAGCAGCCACAGTCAGTCCAACGATTCCAATGAAGGTGGCAACACCATTTAAGCGTACCTATATCAAAACTCAATGAGTGAGCACACTATGTATATAGAAAAGCTTAGTTAGAGACCCCAGGTAGATAGAGGACCTGCAAGGGTGTTTCTTCACCAGTGTCTTCCGATATACTAGCCATTAAAAGCCCCCACTCAGTATTAATACCAACACCAGTAACCTGGCCATAAAATTGAACCAAACAAAACTTAAGAAGAAAAAGGATGGGGTCTGACTCTTAACAGAGTAAAACAAAGACAGGCAAATATTACAAATTTAATATATTTATTTGTCATATCAAGGACAGAATCCATCACTCAATATGATCTCTCTTCATATGCTACAAAATCTTTTAAATCATTCATCGACAAAGTTGATGTGATAAAAATCAAACCAAGAGTATAAATCCCTTTCAGACTATCAAACACTCAGAATCACCCTCAATTGATAAACATCTATTAAAAATACCATATGTCTAAACAACATAAATTAAATATCTAGTCGATTACAAAATAATCTCCCTGATAGCTGCACCAGTCCTGGTGCCATTAGGGTAAATGTTGCCCATGACTGCTATCATTGCGACTGCTAATTGCTAAACATGTTACTAACTGCTTAGACAGTCCTTTGGGAAGGCTTGTACTAGTAAGTAAAATATAGTGCATTATTACAAACATATAAAGAGAAAGAGGTGAGTCAACACTCACAAGCATAGTGCCACTGCCATCTGCAACTTTACATCCAGACATCAAAAAGGGGTTCCTTGAGTCCTTGTGAACCTGAGAAATGAAAACATGTTACGGAAAATTTAAAAATAACAAGACGCTCAATCCCCACGAGAAGTAAACAGTCACGTACAATCTTGCTCTCGCCAGTCATACTTGATTCATCAATTGCAAGACAGTGACCAATGATCAAAATTCCATCAGCAGGGACCTAGGACAAAGAAGTAAAGAACTCAATAACAATTAGGAAAAATCTACAAGTGAGAACATTAAAATTATTGAAGGCATGCTCAAGAACCTGGTCACCAATATTCAGAGGTACAACATCACCAACAACAATATCATAGATTGAGATCTCAACTCTTCTGCCATTTCTTATAACCTAATTGTGGCCAACTTTGAATGTAAGACAAAAAAAACTGGCCAAAAATGAGAAAAGGCAATAAAATAGTAGGTTTAAGTCCCACCAGAAAAAAAAAAAAAACAAAGATGAAAGCAAAAACAGACCTCTAGATGTATATTTCTCTTCTCCTCATTTAAATCACGAAACTGAAGTGACTGCTTATAATCACTTATAGCTACGAAGGAAGAAGAGAAATAGTCAGATATTCCTCATATGGAAAGACGACAACGACTGTTATGATGCCATCCATAAGGAAAAACAAACCAGGTCAAAATGTAAATCTCCACCAAAAAAAGTACACAAGAAAATTTGAAATAGAAAATAACTAAATAAGATAAAAACAACTAAAGTATACACCTGTGACCACAATAACAAGAATAACTGCAAATGCAATGCTCCCCCCATCATACCATCCCTCCTTGATACCCTGAAATAGGAAAATAACGAGGTTGAAAAAGCCTAATTCTTATTATTACCTCAAGACATATTTGAAGATTTTGAAGAGAAAAACCAAAAATAAAAAAGGCTTAGCAAGGCTAAGAAAAACAGCACAAGGACCTAAGGAATACAGTGAAGATTATGCCATACTGTTGAAAAGCACATGACGTTTTGAGTTCAGCACCACCAAACTAGAGCATGTGATTTTTAATTATTATGCTGTTTATTGCTAGTTTTTATTATTCATGGTATCTTATTAGCCATCATATTTATTTAAATCTGTGCAGACAAGATTAGATCATTAGATATACAATATCTCTTGATATTTTATTTTCTAGGGTTAAAACCTAAGAGCTAGAAGGCAGGCTTGTTGTTGCCTTGTATATTGCCAAACTCAGATTTAAAAAAAAGACTCACCATCACTGAAACTCAGCTATTTGCATCACTTGCATATACTTACAACTCACAAGCTTTCGAAACTTTAGTTCAACTTTATTCTAGTTCTAGGAACATTTGCAAGAAAATGCAAGACACAGAACTTATTCTCAACAGCCCTAAGCCCATAAATAGGCCCCAAATCTCAAAAATCGACATATCCTTTCTTCTGAATGAAAAGAATTCATATAACTATATGAATGGCTTCAGATCAAAGTAAACATTGGCGTGAGTAAAAATGGGACTAGAATTGAGAGATTTGAACTTTTGATTAAAAAGATCAATTTTTTTTTTTTGGTTTTACGTAGTTTGGAGGGATAAGTTTTTATTTTATGTGATCATCAATATTGGAAATATCAAGTTTTTTGCTCTTTCATTAAAAATATCCATCTGACCATATTTCTTTATCATCTGCGGGTTGGTTGACTTTTTTTTTTCCTTTTTTCTTTTCTTTTTATAGAGATGTACAGCAAAAGATATGCAAATCCGTACCAACAGACACGCCAAGATCATAAACCTCGTTTCCCCTTCTAGCTTTCATATGACCCATTTTTAGGGAAAGAAATAGGCTGGGTTGAACTAGACTTTGGCCAAATAAGCCTGAGCCTATGTGGCAAGTCAAAGACTTGAACCTGACCTGAAACCTGTACAAGGCATTTCTCACGGCTCAAGCTTGACATAACTTGAAAGCCCATTTAAAAGCCTACTTAAAAGTAAGCCTTTTAAATAAGCTTGCATTTTAGTTTTAAATGTCTCAAATATTCTTTAGAACTATTAGTATAAATATATAACCTAATTTATCAATTACAATATATAATAATTATGTGGAAATCCGATTAATTGTGTAAATAGTAAATAGGCTTGATTTGTTTTTTATTGTAATCCCTTCTCCTTTGCTTCTGACCGTTAGAATTGATTTTGATTTATTCCTTCCCTTCTCGTAGGCTAGAAATTTGGGATTAGATTAGCCTGACAATTTGTATATAGTATAATCTCTTGTTCATGTTCGGTGAAATACAATAAAGTATTTTCAATCAACTCTCACTCACATGGTATCAGAGCTTGAGGGAGAGATCGAAAGCTTATTTGATTCAGAAACAAAGATGGAGACGACTGGAGCAATATGCGACACCAAGACATGATCTGTGACTAACTCAAGAGACTCCGATGGCATGATTCCCAATCAGAAAGAGGGAACGAACCACTCTGCTAGTGACTCTAGGGGGTTCGACAGTTTGATTTCAAGCCAGAAAAGGGGGCCATGCGCATCGATGCCAAGCTTAGAGGGTTCAAACGTCCTCATCATCTCTGAAAAATTGATCGAAGACAATTATCGAGAGTAGGCACAAACGATGAAGCTCTCTATTGAAGGCCGTAGACAACTGGGCTTCCTCGATGGCGAGTCTGTAATTCCAGATGGCTCAAATCCGAAAGCCCTTCGCCTCTAGAAAAATGAAAACTCTATGGTGGCTTCCTGGCTCATTAATGTGATGACTCCAGCCATAAAAAGGAGCTTTATGTATCTACCCACTGCAACAGAGATATGGGAGGCTATACAAGAGGCGTATTACGATGGGGAAAATGTTTCTCCAATGCTTGAAATAAGAACTAAATTGTGGCACATGAATCAGGATTCTCGTAACCTTAATGATTACTTTCTTCAAATGACTGCTCTTTGGCAGGAATTGGATCTAAATAATGAAGATGTCTGGAAGTGTCCTGAGGATGCTGCCCAGTTTAAAAAACGTGTTGGCAAAGAAAGATTATTTGAGTTCCTAGCAAGACTCAATCCAGAACTTGATGCTATCAGGGGGAAGATCATGAGTCTTGTGCCACTACCATCTATTCATGAAGCATTTGCTGAAGTAAGATGTGAAGATGCATATCGAGGTGTTATGCTAAAATCTAATGCCAGGGGGACTACTACTGCACCTAAACCATCAGCACTTGTCACTAGAAATGCAGATCTAAGAGGCCAAAAGAATAGACCCACCTATGAACACTATAAAAAGACAAGTCACACTAAAGATACCTGTTGGGATATTTATGACAAAGCCCCAAACTGGAAACCAAAGAAACTAGGGTCGTGGTTATCATGCTGGCACAGAAAAGAGTGATGATAGGCCCACGACATCTCATGTATATCCAGCCAATCAACAATTCCCTCCTGAACAGTTTTCCAAATTTATGGAATTTCTAAATACCCTCCAGATACCTAGCACAAAACAGCCAACAGCTATGGTGGTTCACAAAGGTAATTTCTTACAAGCCTTTTGATGTCATTCAACATTTGTGTATTGGAAATTCCTGGATTGTTGACTCAGGTGCTTCTGATCACATAACGGATAATCAAGAACTATTCTCCACATATACTCCATGTGATGGCTCCCTTAAGGTTAAAATTGCTGATGCTACAGTATCTCCAGTTGTTGGTATTGGAGACATAAAAGTATCCGATAAGCTGGTTCTTTACTCTGTTCTTCATGTTCCAAAATTGAAGTATAATCTATTATCTGTGCATAAATTGACCAAGAATAAACACTATCATGCTAACTCTTATCCCAACTATTGTATGTTTCAGGAAATGTCAACGGGGACGATGATTGGCAATGCTAGAGAATTGATGGTCTTTATTACCTTAATGCATCCTTTAAAGAGTATGGTAGTGTCTGCAATAAAGTTTCCTTTCCTAGGGATAGTGATATTTTGTTATGGCACCAACATCTTAGTCATCCCAATTTTCAGTATTTGAGTCAAATGTTTCCTTCTCTTAATTCTAATAAAAATATTTCCAAGTTTTATTGTGATGTTTGTGAACTTGCAAAGCACCACAGAACCACTTTTTCTCGCAATATTTACCAACCCTCCCAACCGTTAACTACTATTCACAGTGACCTTTGGGACCCAGCCAAATTGCCAGCAGGACACATAAAAAAAGGTTTATAACATTTATCCATGATCACACCTGTGTTTGCTAGACCTTTCTCCTTAAAGACAAAACTAATGTTGTCTCTGTATTCATAAACTTTTACAAAATGATTCAAACCTAGTTTCACACCTCTATTAAAATTCTACATACTGACAATGGTACTGAGTTCATTAACAACTGTTTGGGCAATTTTTTACAGCACCATGAGATTGTTCATAAAAGCACTTGTGCTTATAGCCCCCAACAGAATGGCATAGCTGAAAGAAAAAATTGACACATTTTAAAGGTCGCCAAAGCCCTTCATCTTACCCATAAAGTACCCAAATTTTATTGGGGTGATGCCATCCTCACTGCCACTCATCTCATTAATCGAATGCTTAGCCGTATCTTATCTTTTAAAACCCAACTTGAAGTTCTTCACATCACCCATCTTATTCCTCACCTTGAAAACAACCTTCTACTGCGAGTTTTTAGGTGCACTGTCTTTGTTCACATTCATCACAAGAGCAAACTTGATCCTCGTGCAGTTAAATGTATTTTTCTTGGATATTCTGCTTCCCAAAAAGGGTACAAGTGCTATGATCCTATTACACAGAAATTCTTTGTCAGCTGTGATGTCACCTTCTATGAAGATGAATCCCTCTATCCAAAGTCTCCAACTCAGGGGGAGAGTGTGAGTGAATTGGAGCCTACCTTAAAATCCTCTTTCCTACCTGAATTAGAAATACCCTATGAGTATGAACCTCCATTAGAACTTCCGTTTGAAATTTGTGAGTCAAAAATTAAACCTGAATTAGATAATGTACCTAACACCGAGGGAATTTCTAATAAGGGGGAGAGAACAAATGCTAATAAATTCTATGACTGTTTCTATGTTTGGAGGAAAACATCAAGGAACTAGACTCAAGTTCTCGAAGCTGACCATGATTTTGAACCTATGACAAATCCTAAATCTCAAGAAAATTTTACTGACCATGATCAGCCAGGAGGAGTAGAAGAAGATTTGGATCTCCCCATTGCACCTCGGAAGAAACCCAGATGCTGCATTAAACACCCAATAGACAAGTTTGTCTCTTATAAAACTCTCTCACCTTGATTTCAAGCCTTCACAACCAATCTGGATAGTATTACGATTACAACATGTATCAGAGAAGCACTGCAGTCCCTAGAGTGGAAAAAGGCTGTTATGGAGGAAATGAATGCTCTCAAGCTAAATGGTACGTGGGAAGAGGTTGAGATACCACAAGGAAAGAAAGTTGTAGGTTGCAAATGGGTGTTTACCGTGAAGTACAAAGCAAATGGTACTGTTGAAAAATTCAAGGCTCATCTTATGGCAAAAGTTTTTCCCAAATTTATGGAACTGATTATACGGAGACATTTGCACTAGTTGCCAAGCTCAACACAGTAAAAATTCTTATGTCCCTTGCTGCAAACCTTGATTGGCCATTGTATCAGTTACATGTTAAGAATGCATTCTTAAATGGAGACTTAAAAGAAAAGGTGTATATGACGCCACCACCTAGATTCCCTACTCAAAAAGGAACCTGGTTTGTAAATTAAGAAAATCCTCATATGGATTAAAGCAGTCACCTCGTGTGTGGTTCGAAAGGTTTCACAAGTTCTAAGAAAGGAAGGGTTCACTCAAGGGCAGAGTGATCATACATTGTTCTTCAAGCACAGGGAAAGAAAAAAACTATTCTAAGCATATATGTGGATGATATCATTCTCACAGGGGATGACCATGGAGAGATGGAGAAGATTAAAAAGGCATTGGCCAAATCCTTCCAAGTCAAAGACTTAGGGGAATGAAATATTTTTTGGTAATGGAAGTAGTGCGATCCAAAAAAAGGATTTATATATCCCAGAGAAAATACATTCTCGATCTGCTTAAAAGAGACAGGAATGTTAGGGTGCAAGCCTAGCACCACACCCATTGAAGTAACATCAAAAAGAAGAAGATAAAAAAAGATGATAAAGAAGAAGAAGAAGAAGAAGAAGAAGAAGAAGAGGAAGCAGAAAATGAAGGCAAAGAGGTTGACAAAGGAAGATACCAAAGACTAGTCAGGAAACTTATCTATCTTTCCCATACTAGACCAAACATTGCATTTGCAGTAAGTGTAGCAAGCCAAAATTCTCATACTCCTAAAGAGAAACATCTAAAAGCAATTTACAAGATTATACAATACTTGAAGGGCACACCTAGAAAAGGAATATCATACCAAAAGACAGAGCACAAAAGTATAGAAATATTTACAGATGCAGACTGGGCGGTTGCCCATAATGATAGAAGATCAGCATCAGGATATTGCACGTATGTGTGAGGAAACATAGTGACATGGAGGAGTAAGAAGCAGAATGTAGTTGCAAGGAGTAGTACGAAAGCAGAATTTCAGGCAATAGCTCATGGTAATATGAAGTAATATGGGTAAAACAGGTATTAGAAGAATTGAGGATTGAGTTAGAACTTCCAATGAAGCTGTACACTGATAGCAAAGCTGCTGTAGACATTTCACATAATCCGGTTCATCATGACAAAACCAAGCATGTTGAGGTTGATAGACACTTTATTAAAGAAAAAATTGAAGGAGATCTTGTGTCACTCATACATGTGCCCTCATGGAATCAAACCGCAAATATCTTTACCAAAGGCTTAAATGAAGAGATGTTTGAGAAGTTTGTTGGCAAGTTAAAAATGATTGATATATATAGTCCAACTTAAAAGGGAGTGAGGAAATCCCATAAATTGTGTAAATAGTAAATAGGCTTAATTTGTTTTTTCTTGTAATCCCTTCTCCTTCGCTTCTGACTGTTAAAATTGATTTTGATTATTCCTTCCCTTCTTGTAGGCTAGAAATCAGGGATTAGATTAGCCTAACACCTTGTATATATTGTAATCTCTTATTCATGTTCAGTGAAATACAAGAAAGTATTTTCAGTCGACTCTCACTCACAAATTAAAACACTTACCCACTACAATACAATACAATAATAAAGTAATACATTAAAATCAATATATATGACCAATCAGATTGAAAACATAACTAAAAATAAAAAAAAAGATTTATTAAAATCAAATTGTGAAACTAATGTGTATAATATATTACATAATATACGAGTGTGTAAATAAGCCGGCCCATTGGGCACATAGGCTAGGCCTTAAAAAACTAAGCTTAGCCTATTCAACTAAACAAGCCTAATTGAAGGCCTGAACCTGGCCTAAATCTATTTAGTAAATAGGCTAAGCTAGGGCCGAAATAGGCAGGGTGTAGACCCCTATTCCCGCCTCTACCCACTTTACTCCCTATAAGGATTGAGGAAAAGATCAACAGCAGCAAGCATGCAACCCAAATTTTCCTTTAAGCCTCCACATGAGTGATTATATAACAAAGAAAAGAAAAAAAGCTCGTGACAAAGTTTGCAGATGTATAATTGTGCAAAAGGATGAGGCAGGTCTGTAATCTCTATTAAACATAGAGATTTTCTAATAACAATATGTCCTGCATTTTTCTAAAGCATAAGCACAAAGAATTACATTCTAACTAAGCCAATCTCACCTCAGATTTTATTCCTAATGCCAATGAAGCCACCGCCGCAACCATTAATATGACCAGGGTCAGATCCTTGCAAGCATCCCACACAAACATCTATGGAAAGTAACAAACAAAACACACAAAGAGAGATCAATACAAGAGCCACCAATGAAGAGATAGTATACAAGAAAGAGAAGCCAACAACTGCAATGAACTTGTAGCAAAACTTGCCAAAAAAACTCCTGGGCTTCTTCCGAGGATAAGTGTTCGACCCATAGGCAGTCTTCCGTTTCATCAAGTCACAATCATCACCATGAATCCCCTTCTCTAAATTTGTTTTCAACAACTCTGCAAGCCCTCTAACCTGATAAAATAGCTCAATTTAAGCACTAGCATATTTGACTATTATCAGTACCATTACCAAGTTTAGAATTTTCACTGAAAATTTACCCCTCCATATTGCTGCAGGACCTCACTGTTATGATCCCTTGAAATTGAAGCAAGCCGCTCTTGTTCAATTGGAAAGTCACCAGGAGTAGCTGGAGGTGGTGCCAGAGTCCCTGAAACTTGAAGGCACTAATCATCAACAATGGAAAAATATATACATACACACACACACACACACACACATATATATAAACCAGAAGCAAGCAAAAAACAAGGCCTGTCAAACAAGTTTGCTTCGATGGAAATTGAATACAACCTGTAAACAGCTTATGAATACAAGATTGCAACAGATACCTTGTCCACCATGTGTCATATTTTATCATAAATCTATCATCTAACTACTCCAAAACTATCCTTATGAACAGTAGATGCTCAAAAGTAAAAAAATGATTTGAGAATAGAGGTATTGTTTATCCATGCCATAGAAGTCTTCTAATTAAATTTATTTCAAGAAAAAGATTTGAGAATAGATAAGCTACAATCAGATGATCAAAAGACTGCAAAAGTTTAACATAAGGGGGAAATGGAAGACGATAACAAACAGCCTCAACCCATTAAATGAGGTGACATACATTGATAAACAATGCCACTGAGCTCTATTAACGACTAACTCCACAATGGTTAAAATTCAGAGGATATTCTAATAAATGAACAGTTAAATGTGATATGTGGACCATTGGTAAATGATCAACTACAGGCATTACTAAGCAACCAATTTTCTAAAACGCACATTTCAACTAAAAGGAAAATCAGGGGAAAAAAATTAAAAGGAAAGGTAAAAAAAAAAAGGTGGTGATTTAACATCATAGATGCAAATTAAATAAATAAAATCATACTAGAGAAGGTCTATTACATTAATGTCAACTAAGCGGGCCACTCATTTATTGCACGGAATCTAAAGAATCAACTGTATATCATGGCATGTAAATAATGCAGCTTTGTTATAGAATTTATATTTTATATTGATATTGATGATATTGATCAATGTTGATGAGCATCAAACAATCATGCTGCTAATCTTATTCATCAACTGCTAAAGAATAGCCTAGACCATGTACTGGACTCATAAGCAGTGAAAAATGTCAAGTCATATTCCAAAAAGTAAAAACAAGACAAAATTCCAGTGACTGCCTAAGCATTAGTTACAGCAAATGCACTTCTAAAATGTGAGAAAAACACAGTAAATCATAATTTAAAAAGACATACTAATACAAACAAACAAAAAATAGTGAGAAAAATTAACTCACCAATCACAGTCGGTACAGCAGCTTTTTTGAAAAGATATGCAGCCTAGTAGGACAAAATGAATAATTAGTACACTGCATATAAGTCACAAGCAATGATCAAGAAAGTTCAGTCACAGTAACCATACCCTAATGGCTTGCGCATGTGCCCTAATCTTCCTCAATGTTTGCAGCTTCTCTTCTTCTTTTTTCAGGTCCAAAGTGTAACGGAATCGACGAGAAGCATTAAGCACAAGCGCAGCTTGCTGACAGGTATAAAGAAAAGAAATCACTGCCTAGTCATTGAGAAATATTATCTTAAAGACGAACCCAAAATAGTGCCTTAACAAAGCAAAGCAAAAGGCCAGAGGTGAATAGCCGTTGATCTCAACAGTTACTTTACTCCTACTTCATGATCAAGGAAATTCTACAAGTGTTAGCCTCAAGTAGGGCTTAAAAGAAAAGCTTTTTTTTTTACTGTAGTAGTATTGACTACTCACTACTGAGTTTCTTGTTACAAAGTATTGGGCATGTTTCGTCCCGTGGAAAGGAATGGATCGTGTGATATGACACCTGTATCCCTACTTCAGAAAAATACAGAAAAAATATGTATACACTATTAAGTATCTAAGGCAAGGACTAAAAGAAATTACAAAACATTTTTCCTGTCCCTTTATCGCTCCTCTTTCAAGAGTACAATAGGTGCCGAAGTCTTCCACTAAAATTTTTTCCATGTATTCTATTAGAAGGCTTTGAGCCTGGGCCCAATGAATAAGCTTACTCATCAAGCATTATCTAATTAATACCCATTTAATTACCTTTAAATTGTGTTGTTATTATTTCAAGACATAGGGGATTTGAATCTAATTTAAAATTTGAATCAGATACTAAATCAGATTAGATTCTGATTTCATTCATTATTGTTGGAAGTGGGCTTGCTATCTCTTGAACCCATTAGAAGAGTCAGACCTAAGTTACCTAATATAACCTGATTATTAGGATATTTTCTATTTACTTTTATATCCACAAATATATCGGATTGTCCTGTTTTAGGATTGTTTGCCTGATACGATTAGATTCGATCCTCCCTCTTGCATCTATATATGTACTCTATTTTTCAGTGAATAATACGAAGCAATCTTACACAAATAATAGCATGGTATCAGAGCTATAGGTGGCGTAATGGACTATTGCTCAGCGCTGGGTTTTCTGACATGGGTCCACCTAATTTTCCTTTGGCTAGCGGAGGCTTGTCTTCTCTACAATCGAACTTGAAAGGTGGGGGATGGTCTATCATCTACTGCGATAGGCTCGTCCAACTCTGCCCTACACCTCACCCAGCGCAGTCTCACTGAACACAACTATCTCCAGTGGTCTCGTAGTATGCTAGTGATCATACATAGTCAACAAGAGGAATGTTACCTGACGTGGGTTCCTCCACCACCGAATCCTACCGACCCCACATGACAAATGGTGTGTAGAAAATAATCTAGTGATAGCCCAATTGATTCAAGCAACAATGCTAAAAATTAGTCAAAATTATGTTCTCTCCACCTCTGCTAAGGAGATATGGGACTCGGCCAAGACAACCTACTCTTTGAAGGAGAAACAGCAGCTACATTTCAAGTTAAGCATCAACTACGACCACCAGTTCAAGGTGATTTCATTGTTACTCAATTTTTTAGTACACTGAAACGTTTATGGCAGCAAATCGATCTATACAAGGTTCATACATGGTCGTACACTAAACATAAGTTATACTACAAGTAACTAGTTGATCGAGAAAACTGTTATGAGTTTCTTTGGGTCTTAAAAACTCATTTGAAGATGCTCGCGGCTGAATTATAAGTGTTAAACCACTGCCGACACTGGAAGAAGCCTTCAACATGATGAAATGTGAAGAAAGTCAGAAGGTACACACTAAATCTCCAACAAGGTCGTCTTCTATCTCTATTTCTCCCTCTCCAGAAGTCTCAGCCTTGGCTGTTCATGGAACACAAGAAGATTCTAAAGGGAATAAAGCTGGTCATTGGTGTGATCATTACAATAAAAAAGGTCACACTTAGGAAGTTTGTTGGAAATTACACGATAAGCCCCCCAACAACAAACAGAAACCAAGAAGCGATAATAAAAGCATGATGGTAGGACCAACCATACCAAAGAATGGGTCTTTAAGAACAAAGGAGCTCTTGGTGCTTTGAAAATCTAAGACAAACATGGTAATCAACTTGCTCCTGCTTTCGATGAGACACATATCCCTTCTGTTACTCTAGCACGAGTAGGTACTGCCCTTACTCAAGCACTCAATAGTGCTTCTTTTTCTAAAAATATCTAGATAGTAAGCTCTGGGGATACAAACCACATTACAAGTTATAGGGAGCTTTTTTCTGAATTTACTGAATTCAGAGAACATGATGTGGTGGAGGTAGCTAATAAGCAGTTTGCTAAGGTTACGAGAATGGGCATAGCAATCATTTCCGCAAACATAATATTAAGAAAAGTTTTCTATGTTCCAAAAACTAAGTGCAGCTTACTATCTATGTGTAGAATCGTGTATTAGCTTAATTGTCTTGTTTTTGACAAATCTGGGTGTGATTTTCATGATCTGGCTTTGGGGGGATGATTGGCAATGCTAAGGAGTGGCATGGACTCTATTATCTTCAAGGAACCCTACCAAAAGCACGTATATCTTGTGTCTTTACTTCTATGTCTATGGATGATGTTCAATTGTGACATTCTAGTAGGCCACCCTAGTCTTAGCTACTTGCAAGCTTTCTTTCCCAATATTAGTAATAAAACTATTGCTAATTTCCATTGTGAAACCTACCACTTTGCCAAAGAAACTCACAATTCTTATCATAGTCATTCTTACAATCCCACTAAGCCATTTACTCTTATTCATAGTGATGTATAGGTCCATCTAAAATTGAAATTGCAACTAATTAATGCTCGCGGGTTTGTTTCAATTCTTGATGATCAAACTCAGTTAACTTGGATCTTTTTTACAAGGAATAGGTCCGAAGTCTTCTCCATGTTCTAAATTTTCTACATGTTTGTACAAACTCAATTTCACACTAAAATTCAGATTCTTAATTCTCGATTTATAGAATTTAGTAACTTACATGGTTTACATCACCAAACATCTTGTGCATATTCTCCACAACAAAATGGTATTTCTAAAAGGAAAAATAGGCACCTTCTCGAAGTTGCTCATGCACTATGAGTGCACAACAACATGCCCAATAGATTTTGGGGGGACGCTGTTCTTACCACTGCAAATTTAATAAACCGCATGCCTTCCAAAACTTTAAGTTTTTCCACCCCTCTTCAAAAATTTCTTGAAAATTTTCCTAATTCTCCTTTAATTTCTTCCATTGCTCTAGCTGCAACCGCTTTTGTTCACAATGAAGGAGAAGGAAAACTTAATTCCCGTGCTTTAAACTGCATTTTTCTAGGATATTATTCATCCCAAAAAGGCAACAAATGCTTTTCTCCTTCCAATAACAAGGTTTATGTGACTATGAATGTCAAATTTATTGAAAATCAACCATTTTTTCCAAATCCCCCATTCAGGGGAAGATGACTTCTGAGATATCTAAGTATGAATGGATCATTAGTGAAACCGAGCAAAGATTATTTCACTAATTTTGACCAGCATGAGTCACATACTTCATTACCCCATCCTCAATCAAACTTATTTTTCCCTTCCACTTCACCTTCTAAATCTGAAAACAGCCCAAAAAATTCTCACTCACTACCCACCAGCATTGAATCTTCATCCACTAGGTCCAAATTCCAAGATATTAATCCATTTTTGAACCTTCTTTCTGAAACAAATTCAGCTGAGACTATGGTGGAAGAACCTTTAAATGCATCTGAATAGCAACATGGTGGGTATGAGTCCATTGCTACAAGGCAAAGTCAAGAGTTTGCACCGGAACCAAGTCTTGAAGATTTACACAGGCCGATTGCCTCAAGAAAAGGGAAAAGGAGTTGCACTCAACATCCCATCGGCAAATATGTTTCATGTACGAAGTTGTCTCCTCATCTAAGAACCTTTGTCGCTAATGTTGAGAAGGTCAAGATACCCAATAGTTATGATGAAGCTGTAGCAAATCCAAAATGGAGGAAAGTTATTGATGAGGAACTACAAGCTCTTCACGAGAACAAAACTTGAAAGCTTACTGAGCTACCTAAGAGAAAATCAATTGTGAGCAACTAGTGGGTTTTCACAATCAAGTATAACCCAAATAGAACGATTAATAAATACAAGGCTCGACTAGTTGCTCAAGGGTTCACGCAAACCTATAGCATTGATTACCATGAAAACTTTACTCCAGACGCTACACTTAACACTATTAATGTTTTGTTATCTATTGCTGCAAATTTGGATTAGCCATTACATTAATTGAACATTAAAAATGCTTTCCTAAATGGTGATCTCAAAGAAGAAGTATAAATGGAGGTACCTCTAGGCTTGAGGAACGCAAGAAACTCAAATAAAGTTTGCTGATAGAGCTCTGCTTTATAATAACTAATAGAACAAAGCTTTTAATGCAAAGAGAAATAAATGAAGGAAATTCTGAGGTTTTGATATTAATGCATATGAACTGAATCAGTGTTACAAAAGAGAAACTCACTGATTCTAGCCAAAACCCTATTCCCTATAACTGAAAATTACAAGCCAAATGAAAGAACACAGCAACAAGAACAAGGCCCCTCACTAGTGTTTGGGAGACCAGCACTCTCCTCACTTCTGTCTCACTTCACAAAAACATCCTTGAGTGCCAATAAAAAATAATACAACAAAATAAAGCAAGCAAAAAGGTGACTTCAATATCGAGACTAAATCTAAGCCACCCTACCAAAACATCATGACTTAATCCTTCTTTTCTGGACCCCCAAGATATTAATCTTGACCCAATGGGTATTTCCTTTCTACACCCAACTGCCCCCTTGATCTCCTCTTATAAGTTTGACCATATCTCACGGTCACATCATTTGCCAACTTTTCAAACCTCTCTATGGATTAAAACAGTCTCCAAGGGCTTGGTTTGACAAGTTCAATCGAGCAATAAAGAAACAATGATATGCTCAATGTCAAGCAAATGATACCCTATTTGTGAAACACTGCGGTTCAAAAATCACTGCTCTTATTGTATGTTGAAGGCATTGTTCTCACAAGAAATGATGCTAAGGAGATTGCCAACTTAAAGGAGAAAATTGCTGCTGAATTTGACATCAAGGACCTTGGAAATTTGAGATACTTCTTGGGCATGGAGGTAGCCAAGACCAGAAAAGGAATTAGCATGTCTCAACACAAGTATGTTATTGATTTGCTAAAAGAAACAGGAATGTTGGGGGCTAGACCAACACACACACCTATGGAGCTTAATCAAAAATTGATGATTAGGCATGATGGTAAAGCAATTGACATGGAAAGATATCAAAAATTGGTGAAAAAATTGATCTATTTGTCCCACACAAGACCTGACATATGCTATCCTGCAAGTGTGGTAAGTCAATTCTCTAGCAGTCCTCAAACTGAACATATGATAGCAGTGTATCGAATTCTCAAATGCCTGAAAAAAATACTAGGACAAGGCTAGTTCTTCGAGAAGGGTAACTCCAGAAGCATAGAAATGTTCACTGATGCAAATTGGGGAGGTTCAAAAAGTGATAGATGCTCCACCACTAGCTATTGCTCATATATGTGGGGTAACCATGTGACATGAAGAAGTAAAAAAACAGCCCAATGTATCAAGAAGCTCGACTGAGTTTGAATATTGAGCATTGTCCTTCGGGGTATGTGCTTATCAGACTTCTAAGGAAGTTGAAGATGGATGTGAATTCTCTGCTCAAGGTTTGGTGGCATAACATGACAGCCATAAAAATTGTCAAAAATCCAATCCAACATGATTGAATGAAACATGTAGAGATTGATCGACACTTCATTAGGAAAAAAATTGAGAACAAAATAATTGATTTAGCATATATTCCTCAGGTCAATAGATTGCTGATGTGATGACAAAATCATTGACTCAAGACAAGTTCGAAGGATTTAGAAGTAAGCTGGGAATGATTAATATCTATTCACCAACTTAAAGAGTGTTGGAAGTGGGCTTGTTGTCTCTTGGACCCATTAGAAGAGTCTGACCTAAGTTACCCAATATAACTTGATTATAAGGATATTTTCTATTTACTTTTATATCCCCAAATGTATGGGATTTTCCTGTTTTAGGATTGTTTGCCTGATATGATCAGATTTGATCATCCCTCTTGCATCTATCTATGTAATCTGTTTTTCAGCTACTACAAAGCAATCTTACACAAATAATAGCAATTATTGTAACCCTAATCTGCTCTATAAGTGCTACATGAGATAATCAATACTACCATGGGCTAAGACATTAATTTTAACTCAGCAAATTTTATGGTACTAGAGCCATGGCCAATCGAAACCTCCAATTTGGCCACATCGTGCTTTCAATACTGCAATTGTTGATCCAAGTGTCCCCAAAAATGGAGGCATTAAAGAAAAATAATACTTGGGAATTGACAAAGCTGCCCAAAGGAAACACAACAATTGGTTGCAGATGGGTTCTTACAAATAAATACAATCCAAATGGGAGTCCAAAGCACAAGGATCAACTGATAGCCAAAAGGTCACACGAACATATGAAATTGATTATCAGGAGTCTTTTGCTCTAGTAGCAAAACTCAATATGGAACTTCTCTCACTAGCTACAAACCTTGATTGGCCACTACATCAATTAGATGTGAAGAATGCCTTTGTAAATGGCAACTCAGAAGAGGAAGTTTACATAGACATTCCTCCTAGTTTCAAGAATAATGGAAATAAAGATAAAGTGTGAAAGCTCAAAAAGTCTTTATATGGCTTAAAACAGTCTCCACGGGCATGGTTTGAATGCTTTACTAGAGCAATGAAAATGAATGGACACACTCAACGTCAATCAGATCATACCCTATTCATCAAGCATCGAGATGGAAAGATAGCTATTCCCATCGTCCATGCAGATGACATCCCCCTCACTAGTGATGACGCAAGTGAGATAGAAAGTCTCCAGAAGATGTTAGCAACAGAATTTGAAGTAAAGGACCTAGGAACATTGAGAACAGAATTTCAACCGAGGAACATTGAGATAATTCCTAGAAATGGAAGTGACCAAATCAGAGGATTGACTTGTAATTTCACAAAGGAAGTATGTTCTTGATTTATTGCAAGAGACAAGTATGCTTGGATGCAGGGTGCACACTACTCCTATGGAATTGAACCACAAGCTTGGTTTAAATTCAAATAGTCCTTTGGTTGATCAGGGAAGATATCAAACCTTGGTTGGCAAACTTATCTATCTCTCCCACAGAAGATCAGACATAGCCTATGTAGGGAGTGTGGTGAGTCAATTCTCTAGTGAACCTAACAAAGAACACATGACAGTTGTGTTCAAAATCTTTAGATACTTGAAGTTCACACCACGGAAAGGACTCTAATTCAGACAAGGAGTCCACAAGGGAATTGAAACTTACATAAATATTGATTGGGCTGGTTCTATCACTGATAGAAGGTCTACAACAGACTATTGCACATTTGTGTGGGGAAATTTGTCTACTTGGAGGAGCAAGAAACAACTATTAGTCTCCCGTAGTAGTGCAAAACCAAAACTTAGAGCCTTGGCCTGTGTGAAGGATTGTGGAAACCTCTTTGAGGAGCTGAAGGTGAGTTACGACGGACAAATGAAGGTTTTTTGCCACAATATGGCAACAATAAAACATTGTCAAAAACCAAGCATGTTGAGATTGATCGTCGTTTTATCAATGGAAAAATAGAAGGCAAGATTGCGAGTGTGAACTACAAACCTACAAGGCAGCAAGTGGCAGATATACCCATTTAATTACCTTTTAATTGTGCTGTTATTATTTCCAGATTTAGGGGACTCAAATCTGATTTGAAATTTGAATCAGATATTAAATCAGATTAGACTCTGATTTCATTTATTATTGTAACCCTAATCTGCTCTATGTAGTACACGAGATAATCAAATAATACTATGGGCAGAGACATTAATTTTACCTCAGCAAATTTCTCAATGAACATACTTAAGACAATCCTTTTTCTATGAATTAGGTAATTTTCAAGAGGGATTAAGTGGTTATTTATATGATAAAACAGAGAAACAGTCTTCTTATACTTATAGATAAATTAGGAAAATTATTCTGTATATTAGTCGATTAGTTGATATGTGGAAATGAGAATAGAGACTTCAGTTCATGAGAGTCTGTGTGAGGGAAAGTCAAACTACTGTTTATATCAAAACTTCTAAGTCTCAATCTCCAACCCTAAACAACACCCATCCTCTTCACATAAAATTTACAGTTTCCTACTTTCTATCCCACCCAAGGGTCAAATCAAAGTTCATCACTTCATAATTTTCCAGCAAGCAGACAAATGAAACCCAGCCATCATTCATCTTTTAGCTCAATATTATCAATTGTAACAGAAAATCTAATCCGTAAAATGTAAACTAAGTTCTTCTTTTCGCAATTTTAAACTCCTTTGGTTCCAAAATTTCTCTATGAAATATATTGTCCACCCAGTTCATCCAAAGTACTTTCCTTTGCTTAATCCTTTTACAGTGCTCCAGAAACCCTAGAACAACAATGTCCCGCTGATACGAGAGTAGGAAACAAATGTTAATATCCTAAATTAACCGTAAACCGGATTAAATAATTCCGGTTCACTCTCTCCGACATAAATAGAAAGTTAACCTTAAAAGGAAAATAAACCAGTAGTCAATCAAAATTAAACCGAAGTATCCCCACAAGAAAATTGAAATTAAAAAAAAATTAATTAATTAAAAAAAACTGAGTGATAGAGTTCAGAAGACATACCCTCCACCGCCTGAGCCGGTCAATTGAAGCATTTTTTGTACTGGAAATATCAAACGGATCGGTTGAGCCCTCCCCGTCATCAAAGTCCCCGGAGATATTATTCCCCTCTTCTATGTCGTTCTGACGGCGAGGGGACCTCTTGAAATTACTCATAGTAATCGAAAACTGTCGCAGGAGAGATGGCACCGTCAATATCTACCGCCTCTTCACTTCACTCACACTCATTCAAATTCTCCCTCTGAAACTACGCTCTATAATTCTAAGCCAAATTTCTAAGAGATATTTGACATTTTTTTTTTTTTTACAGAAGATATTTGATAAACGCGGGATTAGCGTGAAGACTGAAATGAACGAAACCCACTAGCACCAGGAAAAATAGTATAAAAACTAATAAAATAATGAAATAAAAAATTACCAAATAATCCCCGATGCCACGACTCCACGAGTCAAGTCTTCTGAATAAAAGCGTTTCGCAGTCTGACTCCTCGTGCTCCTCCGCCTCCTTCGTCTTCCTCTTCGATTAGGAGGCGTTACAGGAACCTGAAACTTCCCTCTATTTCAGTTCATCTCATTTATTATCTCCATGAAAAGCAAAAACGTTCACGAGAAGAGAATGCAATGCTGACACCACTATGCTTGGCTGTAATTATTCCCTTGGAAATTCACTTCACTCATCAATAAGAATATGTTCCATTCACTTTTTTTATCTCTTTACCGATTCTTCAAATCAAACACCTGTATGAATTATGCGACTGAGAAAACGTGTTTCCACACTGTGAGCTCTTTCCCGATCAGATTCAGAGTCTCGAACTTAGAAGAGAAGTTGCTTCTAATCATAGTTAAATCTTGCTATTCTAGTGCCTTTGCGTAAACAAATGAAAAGAGAGCAGTGGCAGACGTGGGTTGCTTAACTTGGCTTCGCTGTCTTTCAACTTTATTTTTCAGTAGGTGGAGAGCATACAGGTTTGCCACATTCATACATGCAGTCACAGGTACAGAGGTAGGACGTGCCGACCTCAACACACAAACAGAGCAAGCGAAAGTCACTCTCAAGAGAAGCCAATAAAAAATTATTTTCTGGAAAAGGCAAGAAAAGACTGGAGACAATCAAAGAGAGAAGTGAACTGGAAAGATCGATAATAGTACCGTCTTTGTGAATAGAAAAAGAATTATGAGTTTATGTTCAATTTCTTGATGTGAGTATTGTTTATTAGATTGAAAATCCATAAGATCAAAGCTGAGGTGGTAAAAATGGCAGCGAGATGGGCAAGGAATGTAAAGAGTTCATACATACCTCCCCAATTTACCCATGCTGTGAATGTGAATTGAAGCCATTTGAATCTTATCTAAGGGAAATCATTTCAAGTTCAAACGGTCCCTTCCCTGTTTCTCCACAAGATGTACTGTTTTTTGGTTTTTTTTTTTTTTTTGCCCAGGCACTAGATGTACGGTGTGTATATATATATATATATATATTTATATATCATAAATTCATACACTTACCATGTTTTACACGGACTCCTGGAAATGTTCTATAATTTTGACTCAGCTGAAGACTCTTGAACAATTAATTTGTCGCAGTGAATTGTACGAGTCAAGGTTTAGGACTATAGGAATTTCCTATGATTTAAATTAGATTTTATTTATTATTTATAGGTATTCTCTTGATAGCAATTGGACACTAAATATAAATATTTCCTTCAATGGGGATTCAATTTCTTCATGTTGCGAGGAGTCATATCTTTTCACTAAACTAAGCCCCTGTTCGTTAACTTAAATTAAGTTCCATGTTTTACATTAATATTAAATTATATCCAAATTCAAATTACTTCTAAATTTTGATAGTAAACCTTGGAAAATTTTTAAATGTGTAGGTACCACTCACCATGGTTGATAGTTCGAGAGGTTTATTTAGCTGCGTAGCTTGCCTATAATCTGAACCACAAGGTTGTTGGTAGTTTAAAGAAAAAAAAAGATAGAAGGAAATATATTATTTTTCCTTTGCCAGAAAAAGAATAAGTAGCATGCCATTGCTAAAGGATTAAATTTTGTGGGTAAAGCAATAAAATAATTAATAATAATAAGTTTAAGAGAAAATATAACAGAAAGTTATTATAATTTGGTTGTGTTTTGTTTTTAATTTTTATAACGTTATTTCGTTGTTCATAGTCTCTTTAATTTAGTAATTATAATGTTAAAAATATATATAAAAACTTTAAGTTGATACAGGAAAAGTTAATTTTATTGTAACTATATAATTTGTTAATGTTTTTATTGACATGAAAATAAATTGACCAAATATGATTAAAAGGTGAAAATAAAAAATAAGGATGAAAATCTTTCTTTTATGTTTAGCTTAATCAAACCAAATGTGAGAGACGAATACAAAATTAAATAAACGTCAAAAAAGGTGTTAAAAAAGTCAAGTACACATTAGAAAAATTAATTTAATCAGTACCAACTCATTATGCTTATATATATTTTTTAAATTATAGTGACTAATATTTTAAATAGATCAAACTAAAGGGACTAGGAAGAAAGAAATAAAATTTTAAGAACTAAAAACAAAGCAAACAAAATACAAGGGCCCTACTATTATATTTTCCCTGAATTTAATTGCTCAAATTTATCAAATAAATTTATTATCAACTTTTTAAAGAAAAATAATTTGCCGTTTGCACACAGATGGCATCAGGAGAAAAAATATTCAGCAAGTCGGTGGTGCGCGGTGACAAGAGAGTTGAGGAACATTGTTCAATGAAATCGACGACGAATGTGGCCTTTGGATTGGATATTTATTCCGGCACAAAAAATTTAATAATAATATTATATTAAATTAATGATAAAATAGATAAAGCAGGAAACAAACGGTGGGAGTGTAAGGAGGAGGTGGGTTTCCTGGCTTAAATTATAAAATTATATTATTATTATTATTAATATTGTCAGGATTAAAATTAAAGCACAAACTTTTAAATATTATATTGCGATATACGATTAAACTTTTAATAAAGTTACAAAATTATTGATAATTTTTTATGAGCCTCGTGAACTCAGAGACATTGAAACGTGGTGCGAAGCCCACCGAGACAACGAGGACAGGAAATTTCTTGGAAATGGGAGATAGCCAGATAGGTCGGCCGCGGCCAGTTCCGTATATGTTTCCTAAATTTTAGCAAAAAATTATATATATATATATATATTATTTTTATGAAAGAACTGATGATAAGGATAAATAAAATAATTTTCATATAAAATATAGGTTTGTACAGAAGTTCTGATTATATAAATAAATATAGCTGGTATGTAAAGGTTATGTTGAAGGCTGATTGGAAGCATAGAGAAGAGATCATTTTGAAAGAATTTGAATTTAAGATTCAAAGAAAATCATCATTATTTATCCATTTAAAAAAAAAATCGAACATCAATAATTAACATTGATCTCAGTATCAATGTATATAATGGTAAGCCCTAACCCTTATCCCTTTCCCAGCTATCTCTTTCCAATTACTGAATGAGAATGTAATCCTTCTATCTTAGGGCGGTTACTTATATAGACTTATGTATATATCTAGCTATTAATGAATGATTTGAGCGTTATTTTAACATTAATGTCTTGAAAAATGAATTCAATCTCTTTTTTATAATATAAATAAAAAGTAGGCTCTACTGACAATCACTGGCCATACTGAGACTTTAGGTTATAGGGTGCAACGTTAAAAATAATTTAAAAAAATTAAATCCAAAATTTTTAAAATTAAGTTAAGAGGTATATAATCTTTTTTTATAATTATTTTTCAAGCTCAAGCGGTACATTTGCTGCCTTTGGCTCCAATGTAGCACCACCCATGCTAATAGTAGGGATTATTCCTCTACTAAGAGCATATGATAAATAACTTATAACTAAATTCCTACATGTATAAGATAGTTGAAATTTAAATACTCAACCATTTATATAAATGTTCGTTCATTTTTAAATAAAAATAAAGCTTGGAATTTTCCCTCCAAATTAGTTAGTTCTAACAAGGACCACATGTGGTCATTGGATTAGGTATTAGTGATTTTCTGATGTTGGGTGGGACAAGGAGGTCGCTCCACAAGAAAGAAACAAAATCAAATATCATTTATCCACTCACGTTACTCTTTGGGGAGGTATAGGCCTGACCCCAAAAGAATGCTCAAAAACTATGCATCGGACTAATCTAGGTCAAAAACACACCATATATAAAAGGAAGATATAGACAATTATCACATAAAACCGTATATAAAAAAATTGAAATGACATATAAATATAGAGAAATGAAGATATAGAAACTTACCTAAAAAGAGGGAAGGATCAAAGGAAGGTAAGGTGTGGTGGGCAAGGTTAGAAAATGGTAGGCTTGAGAGAGGAAAAATGAAAGGAAGGTTGATGAGAGGAAACAATCAATCAACAAGAAGGTTTACCTAACAAAACCAGATCCAGAAGAAGAAGGTGATGAAGAAGGTACCTAATCAATTAGGAATTGGAAGGTGGGTGTTAGGTATGCAAAAATGATGGCACTTGATATTTCATGCCTTATTGATCTGTCAAAGAAGGTGCCTACTGATCTATCAGTCACTCATGACTCACGCTCTTTGCCTGAATTATGCACTCACCCATGCTTCATGCATGTTTCGGTGTTTCCTGCCACTGCCTCTAACCCCACAAGCACACAACCAAACTCAATTAATACATATATAGAAAATATATCTTTAGGTCCTTGTAATTTTTCTTAATTTTAAATCAGGTCCTTATATTTTATTTTGTTTTGATCACGTTCTTATAATTTGATCCATTTGATATGTTAATCTTTGAAGGTTAATTAAAATTAAAAATGAATTATTAACTTTCTCAAAACAAAAATGCTTTTAAAGTTTCTAGAAATTTTGATTTAATACTTTTAGCCAAAAATTTTTAAAAAAATACAAAATCTCATTTATTACACTGTTTATATTTTTATTAATTATTTTATGAAAAATTCTAATATGTGTAAAAATTTATTTAGAATACAACCTAATTGCATAAATTTTGAGTTGTAAATATTATGTAATTAATTCTAAAATTATATAATATTTTAATAAAAATGTAAAATTTCTTAATTTTGTTTTTTAATAGAAAAATTAAAATATTTTAACCTTCAAGGATTAAAAAAATTATTGGATTAAACTATAAGGACTTAATTAAAATAAAATAAATTATAGAGATCTAGTCTAAAATTGAGTAAAATTACAAGGATTTAAAGATATATTTTCCCCATATATATCTATATGATTAGATAGAAGTCATATTTTTCTAGGGATTACATGAAAATTTTTGTTTTATCAACTTAGGGTGACATGAATAGTAGAAACTTCCTCCCTTAAAGAAGCAAATAATTGCCGTTATGTATTCCTAATATTTAATTTGTGTAGAGAGCAAAATTTAGTTGCCAGACACCCCTAATATCTTGCCAAAAATAAGGATGAGAGAAACATAACAAAGTACAATTTAAAACAATTATATTAAAATTTTTACACATTAGCTAGTTGCATTAAAAAAATATATTCTTAAAAATTTTTAAATTAACTTTCTCCATTAATTTTATATGATTCTAACTAGTATTACAAAGTTTAGCGCAATACAATTTATTTACAAAAATGACAATCATACTTTCTATACTGATTCCTATTTTCAGTGCATAGGGGTAGGGCAAGTTAAACGTTTGAAGCTGATGGGATTGAATCCACAACATGGCGCACTTACAAGGGTGAACATCAAGCTACCAGACTACAACATTATTCGCACACTGATTTCATTTTAACTGCAGTAAAATCACCGTTGTAAAAAAAAATTGTAATTATGTTTTTTATAGGGTTAAAAATTATTTTTATCTTTAAATTGTATATAAAATGTTATAAATGACTCTAAATTTAATTATGAATTTATTTTATCCCTTAATTTTAAAGATTTTCTCTGTCATTACCCTGTCATTTTTTTACCATTAGTGGGTCTTATATTACTTTTTTAAATATTTTTGTATTATAAAATATTTGAGTTGAAGGATAAAAATGATCCTTCGAATTAAAGTTTTAAAATAAAAATGACCCTTAATCCAACCGGCATTAAGTGTTTTCAACATTAGGATAATAGTAAAAAAATAGTTTTAAAGTTGAGAAATAGAATTAACTCATAGTTGAGTTTAAAGTTATTTGTGACTTTTTATGTACAGTGTAAGGATAAAGATGACATTTAATACTTTTTATACATTATGCACTGATGCAATATTATTACCATTCAATAACGTATACTTTTGAGGCTAGCTAGGCAATTGGGCATGGACCAATTAGGTTCTAGAAAGATTTAAAAAAAAAAAAAAAAACTCAACTAGATTAGTGGGAGTGCGGGACTGATCATCATTTGACATGAATTAACCCAAACCGAAGAAGAATGACAGATTTGAATCAGGCAAAGATGGGTTCGAATGAAATGATAGATGATCGAGAAGACCAGAAAAATAATAATGAATTCACAAGCCCACGCGTGAGTGCATGTAATTACTCTTGTCTCTTTAATGCATGCCTCCATCAGTATGTTGTTATTAATATTCAACACGTTCATGTCTATCTTCTGTTCAATCGATTATGGCTACTACGCGGAATTGGGGACCAAGTGGGAAATATATTATCTCCACAAAGACTTGAATTGCCCAATTTGTCGGCAACATGATTTTTTTTAATTTCTCACAAGCATTTTTTTTATCAAAAAAAATACAATTCAAGACACCTTTAAATATTAAATGTGAGCATATTTTTAAATAAAAATTTAAATATTAATTTATCACGTTATAAAAGACTAGTCCTAACTTTTATTAAACTCGGCAAAATGATTGATAAAAAGAGGACACAAGAAAGTGAACCAGGAAAAAAAAAATTAAGAGCCTCGCCTATTGTTTATATTGTATGTAGCGAGTTTCATGAATAAGTCATATCATTATTAACTTACCAAAAATAAAACTTGTTAAAAAATTAATTATTTTTTTATTTCATCACACCGCATCACGCATATACATGATGAAAATATAGAGACAAATATAACAAAGAGATGGTTAACTTAATTAGGATACATTCAACATTAATATTTTTTATTCTGAAGAAGAAAGTTCAACTGTGTTTGTTTAAATTTTATTGTGATATTAATTTAATAAATAATTTTCTAAGCAGAGTTCCTATGTTAGAAATAGAATATTATGCTAATAGTCTCTTCACTCAATGCCACCTCACACTAAAAAAAGAGAAATGGTAGGTTGTGTACGTCATATGGGAAAAGCGTCGGCATGGGAGTGTGGTGAGTCATGAGTGTACGTGTCTGTCATCACCACGGCTAATTACATAGATATATGTTTCGATGGTTGCTCTCGAAAGACGCAACCTATGAAAGAGAAAATGAAGAGCATGTTTGGTTTTCGTTTTTAAAAATATTTTTTTTTGTTTTCAAAAAACATAGAAAACTTATTTCTACAATTTTTTGAATTTAATTATTTTTAAAACTGTTTTATTTTGAAGAAAAAAATAAACATCTTAAAACTATTGCCGCTTTACTTTTTTTACCATCACTTTAACCGATCATTATTATAAGCTATCACTATCAATTACCAACAATCATCATTGTTAGTTGATTCTTTATTTTTGAAATTGTTTTTTAATTAAATTAACATAATCAAACATATTTTTATTTTTTTTTAAAAACAATTTTAAAAATTATACTGTAAAACATTTTCTTAAAAAATGAAAATACAACCAAACATATCCGAAATTTCTAACTTTCAACCCTTTTCAACAATATTTTGAGAATCAAACAAAATTTTCATGGGAGAATTTCAGATCAAGGCTGGTTAAAGTTTAGTTTTATCCTCTACCTGACAATTTGTTTTAATCGGTGGAGTCAGTGTTCCCCACATAAATATGCACGTGGAGAGTATAGTTTATAATTAAAGATAATTGAGAATTGTTAATACAAAAATTAGCTAGTAGCACGCTCCCATGGCATCCGCACTCTCTTGAAATGTATGTGTGTTTTAGAGAACAAGAGCCCATTTGGTTATTGTTTCAATTTTTTTTCAAAACTATTTTTGTTATATATTATTTAGAATTAGTTTTTAAAGCAAAACAAAATGAAAATATGTTCGGTTATATTAATTTAAAAATAATTTCGAAATGAAAAAAATAGGTTAGTAGTAACGATTGTAAGAAACTAAAAGTGATAGTCTATAATAAAAATTAATCAAGATAATGATATTTTTTAATAATCAAACATAATGTGTTTTAAAAACAAGAAAAATAAAATAAAAACAATTTTTAAAACATGTTTCATTTTTCCTTTTAAAAACAAAAAATAAAATATTTTAAAAATAATTAAATTAAAAATACTTATCCAAACGAGTTTTTTATGAATTCTTCTATTTTTAAAAATAAAGAACAATTTTTTAAACCAGAAATCAAACAAGTGCTAAGCCATTTGTTGTTGAACTAATAAGCTAAAATTTTATCGGTGGGATTTTGACTTTGTTTCTCAAACCATGTGTCATGGTTGTTGGGTTGGATGATATATAGATTTACAGAGAAGACTTGATGTTAATGTGTGTGGCTTGGACAAAATCTTTTGAAGTCACATGTTTTATGTGTATGAAAGTGGCTTCCAAAATGTGTACGAGGAAGACTGACATCTATGTTTATCTCTTCACACAAGCATCTACTTTTCTTAAAGCTGAAAAGAACTAAACTATTGTCTCATGAATACTAAATGTTATGATCAATATTAGCTTAAAATGAGAATTAATTCAAAAAATTATCATATTAAGCAGGAGAGTCCTTTTAACTCACAAATCTCACTTCACACTTGTGAGACTTATAACAATGGAGTGGAAGTTTATAATAATTAATCAAAGATTTAACCCTCCTTAATCAAAATTCATAAACATTGAATACTCGTAGTTATAATAAAAAATTTTGATGATTTTGCCTTTATATATCCCTCAATTTTGAGTTTTCTCTTTGAATCGTTTTCGTCAAACTCACCTCCATCGTCATCGCCACCATTGAAAGCAACTTCATTATTAATCAAGCCCTAACAATGAATTAAGTTGCCATCAATGACAACGAGGACAAGAAGGGAGAGTAAAGGGGACTTTTACATCAACGACTCTGAAGAATATAAGGAACGAGAAAACCCCTATAACTGGCGAAGCCATTATATTGGTGAAGACGAATCCTACATTGACAAGGAGGTCCAAACAACCCATAGTGATAATCACTTGTATGAATGCTAAGCAACCCTTTTTTTTTTTTTTGTTTTACCATTTGCTTGGATATGAATAATTTTTTATAAGGATTTTTTCAAAAGAAAAAAAAAAAGAAAGAAAAGAGAGAGGTTAATATGTAATTGCATCATATTCTAATATCCCTGCCTTATATAACAAACTATAAAAAACTCGCTTTTCTTGTGGTCCAATAATGCAAACCACGCTAAGAGTTGTAATTTTTAAAATATCTCTATTTTTTTATTTATATAAGAAAAATATCTTTGTCAATGTCTAGTATTTTACTATTTTTTAAAATCAAAACCAGCACTGGTTACAGTTTTTTGAAACTGCATGCGAAAGACTTGATTGCAAGGATGACAACAAACAAACAAAAGACTTATGTCTAAAAAAACATACAATAACGCGCGCGCGTGTTAGAGAAAAAGTCATTTGTTGCTAAACTAATAAGCTCAAATTTTGTTGGTATGGGATTTTGCTTCTCAAACCATGTGTCATGGTTGTTGAGTTGGTTGATATATAATATATATATATATATGGCCTTGTTTGGTATATGAGAATGAATTTTGAGAGATTGGAAGTGGCAATGAGATCGGGATCTAAAAACATGTTTGGAATACTGTGAGAATGAAAAAAAATCCTACCACTCAATAACACAAAAATGACCTAAATGACCAAATTATCCCCGTGTTCCTTCTTCCCTTGACAAAAGCCATGGAAGAAGCTAAAGCAACTTGAACTCAAACTAAATCTGGCAAAGTTGAAGAAACTCTTTGGAGATGGCTTGAGTCGAGGTAGATCGTGGAGGAGAACTCAAACCAAACAAAGAATGGAGGAGATAGCAAAGTCGAAGCAGACTGTGGAAGAGAACTCAAATGGCGTTCTATTCTAGCGACAAACATCTCCAGCTCCAATCTTTCCCCCTCCTTCATCTCCTTCTTCATTGATATTCTGCATCTCTCTCACTCTGATTTTTTCTCCTTCACATTTGCTGAAACATTCTCTATCTTTGATTTCACATGTATAGCTAAAATGATCTCCTCCTCCTTTGTTATGCCAAAGTTATACGTCAATGGACATGCCGTAACATTTGCAAGGTTGAGGATGACGGAGGAGGAGCAAACGAGGTGAAGGAGAGAAGGGAACAAGTTAGATCTAGACATCTTAGGAGGATATTTTGATCATGAAAATTTTAATCTTGAGATTTATTTTGCATCCCCAAAGGTCGTGGGTTTGAGTATTTTTGTATAGATGGAATTGAGCAATCATAAGTATCAATGAGTGATTCATACCAAACATGTCGGTGGCATTACTCTAACTCAATCCTAATCTCTAACATCCAATGCCACATACCAAATTAACGAGGCCATAGGTTTATAGAGAGGACTTAATGTGTAGGACTTGGATAAAACTTTTAAAGTCACATGTTTTACATCTATGAAAGTACTTTCCTAAATGTGTACGAGAAAAAAAAAAACATTTGTCATCTATGTTCATCTCATACACAGAAGCATCCACTTTTCCTATAACTGAAAAGCGCCTAAACTTTTGTCACATGAATAATTCTCAAGTGACAAAAATAAATGTTATGACCATCACTAGTATGAAAAAAAAAAAGTCAATTTCAAAAAATTAGCATGTTAAGTGAGAGAGTTCTTTAAAATTTAAATCTCATTTCATTGTGAGACTTATAACAATGAATGTGAAAATAACTAATGAAATGATAATAACAATCAATGATTTAAGCATCCATTATGCAAGTTTTATGAAAAATATTAGTTGAAATTTATTTTCCTAAAAATATCTACATCTTTACATTTATGCCCCTGAATTTTTTAGTAACACATGCATGGTGTTTAAATATGGAATATTTAAAGATAGGGAATATTAAAAAAGTAAATGGTAAAAAAAATAAAATTTAATCAATTTTCTATATTTTGGACCAATGGGTGTTCTAGAAAGTGGTTTATGTTATGGTTAGAAGGTATTATGTTGATAATTTTGCATCTATGTATCCCTCAATTATGAGTTTTCTCTTTCAATTGTTTTCATCAAAACTCACCTCCATCATGGTCGCCACCATTCAAAGCATCTTCATTATTAATCAAACCCCAAACACGAATTCAGTTGCGACAATTATGACAAGAAGGACGAGAAGGAAGAGGAAATGGGAA